>NW_020954590.1:65337508-65356926 GCF_900497805.2 Vombatus ursinus
TTCTTCTTCTTCTTCTTCTTCTTCTTCTTCTTCTTCTTCTTCTTCTTCTTCTTCTCTTATTTTCAAATCAGGACAATATATGCCCTTCTCTAGATTAATGGAACTTCTATTCTCCAAAAACTTTCAAATTCTTCCATGACTCAGGAGAGAATCTGCAAGTTATGCTTGCCAAAATTTCACTTATCATCTATGGGCAACCTGGTGATAAGCCTTTTCAAAACTAGCTCAATTGATTCTTGGACAACAGAGAAAAGTTGTGTTACCCAGCCTTTACTTGAAATCTTTCTGACTTTGTAAAAACTGTTTAAAGATGTATTCTGCTAGGATAGTCCTTCAGTAGGCCAGTTTTGTCTCCACTATAGGTGAACTCACTATAGGAGAGAGGCAGCTTGCTTTGGATCCAGGAAGACCTGAGTTCAAGTCTTTCTTCTGACATAAATTAGCTATGTAACCCTGGACAAATAATGTAACCTTTTATCACTTTAGGCAACTCTAAGACTCTTAAGTTTCAGAGAGGAAAAGTTACTGTAATGGCATAAGAAGCTTCCTTATTTGGAAGTTCTCTTTATCAATGATATCAAAGGTCTAATTCCAGTCCCTATAAATGAACATTATACAATGTTTTTGTTTTGTTTTGTTTTAAATCATCATGTAGTAATTTTAAAAAAGAAAAATCTTAGTGTATTTCTCAAATAGTTCTTATATCCTAGTCAAATACTAACTGAAGAATCTCATCATATCTACCTAAATGTTCCCTTTGTTTTATTCACCATTTTTTCTCCCACAATAAATATATGGAGGTGGATACTTTAAATTTTTAAGTGCTCCTCCACCTTCATACAGAAAGTTCTACTTTCTTACATGACAAAGTAAAGAAATAATATCCAACAAAGAACTATATTTTTTTACTAAAATGTATTGGCCTAAAAACTGTTGCTAGTTTTATGAACTAATTATTGTGGGTCAAGAACATTGCTGTCAAAAATAACCCTAACTCTCTGCATAGTGGATATTTAAATGTGAGTTTTACCTGCTTTCAACTTCATTATATTTTACTATATTATAACAAAAATTATGGCAGTTTTTAAAAAAAACAACATCAAATTGGTACCCGTATCCTCTTGTCCCCAACAGCATGTATTAGCCCTGACCAAATGTTTATTTGTATGTGTGGCTTCTAAACATCCTTTATCACTATGACCTCCACTTTACCCCCATTTTAACTATACATTATCATGGTCACAATTTAAACTTCACCATCATCTAGCTCTGCACGACCAACAAATTTTTACTTCTCTCCCTCATTCATAGGTTGATTAACCTATTATTTGCTATTATTATTCCTCTAATTCCTTAACCCATACCTATTACGTTAGCCAACCACATTTATCCTGGCTTCTCTTGCTTTCTTACCCAGTTGACCCCTATAATCATCCTTTTCAATTATTTGTTAGCCACCACCCTCATGGTAGTCTACCCTTTATAGACTACTAATCCTCAACATTAGGTAAACCCTTAACATCTGACTCCTCCAAAACATCTCCCAGACTTCAGAAGATCTCCAATTTGGACAAGCCTCAAATTATACAGGACTTCATATATCAGAACACTGGCCCTGAAATGAAGAGGATCTGAGTTCAAATTTGACCTCAGACACTTACTAGCTTTGTGATCCTAGGCAAGTCATTTAACCTCTATTTATCCTAGGTTCCTCATCTGTAAAACAGGGATAATAATACCAGCACTGTTGTGAGGTCCAAATAAGATAATATTTGCACAGTGCCTGGCACATAGTAGGTGCTTAATAAATGCCTATTCCTTTCCTCTTACTTAATTCACTTTTGCTAAATAACCAGGTCATTTATTTTTTCAGTCATACATGTCTATGATGATGTTTTTTTTATGCCATTATATTTCTGCAAGTCACTGTTGGTAGTAAGATGCAGCCTACTTAGAACTGTCAGGATTGTTCTGAGGATGAAATGAGATCACATAGGTAAAGCACTTTGCAAATGTTAATGTGTTAGATAGTTCATAGGATTTACAGTTCAGAGACACCTAATAAATCATCAAGTCCAAATCCCTACACTACTATTCATGTAAAAAAAGTGATTTAATGGAATACAATCTCAACATGTCAAGAAATCTACTGAAGACTTGTGCTGATTTCTCATAATTTCTCATGGAGGTAACACTGGGCTCTTGAAAGTTATGCCAGTAGGCAGGTCCTTCAAAACTTGAAATGCTTTATGTACAGGCTTCCTAATACACAGGATGTCAGTGTCCAAAGATCAACCTAGCTAATTTCAGAGAAGTTACCAAATTAGAAAATCAACTGTAAATTCAGATTTCCCTTAATTTGAAAATCCAGAAAGTTCAGATGCTAATAACTTTCCATTTTCATCATAGGTTCAGTGATTCTGTAATACATATAGTAATCTACAGTACAATGTATGCAACAACCAGCTTTGTATACTTAAAAAGCAATATACTATACTGGAGAAACTGGACCTGGCAATTTCTTGGGAAACAGCAAAAATTGGGAGTCAAGGGAAATGGAATCTAAACCTGGTTCTCCTCCTAAATATTTTACATGACCTTGGGCAAGATGCTGAACTTCCCACTCCTTACTCAGCTAATTCACAAAGCTACTTTGAGTATAAATGAGATCACGCATATAAAATGTTCTGGACTCCTCAGAATAAAGGCGTCATGTAAATTTAAATTATTATTATTCCTGGCTCTACCAGTGACTTGCTGTGTGTCTTGGATAAAGTCATTGCATTTCTCAGTGTCTCCATTTTCTCATCTGAAAATGGAGATAATATCATTCAATTACCTCAGAGGAATGTTGTGAGTCTAATATCTCAAGGGGTTTGAGCTTCCTAGAGAAAGAAATTCTGGAACTAGCTGGCATTATTGCCATTTTGTTATCTAGGAGCTACTTGCAGATGTGTTCTTAGGAGAAAAAAATGATGCATAGGAAAGAATGGAGTTAGGAGAAGAGGGGGAGGGATTTAAAAGGAATCTGTACCTTTCTCTTAATTCTTCTTCACCAGTTGTGGAGAGTGAATGAAATATTTAATATGATGTTAATTTGAATTAAATATCGATTAGATTACCAGGTTGAAAGTTAAATTTGCAATGGGAAATGAAGATCATAGGATCATAGATTTGGAGCTGGAAGAAACCTTAGAGGCCATTGAATTCCCCCCTCCCTCATTTTACTGAACACCCCTTTTCCCTGTTTTATACTTGAATAAAGTAACAAACCCTTCATCAGAACCCCTTCACTATAAGACCTAGAATCTTGCAAAGCATGATATTGACAGTTATAAGATGGTGAATGTGATGATGATAGTATTGTTGTGCTTCTCAACAAATTCAAGAAAAATAATTTGTCTGAATAACCACGGGTCTTATATTGTGCTACCCTAGCCACCTCCATAAGATATTGGATAGTCTAGTGAAATAACATGCAAATTGATCTCTAACTGCTTTTTATTGTAATGGAACAAAAACTCATAAGAAACAGCAATAAACTAGAGAAGGATTTTGTCAATAAATTATCAATTATAATACTTTATTTTCCATATAAAATTATGCTGCCATAGAAATATATTTTTGAAAACGTCTGCCCTTTGAATTTAAAATTTTACTGATGGTACTGTTTTGTGCCAACTCCTATCATGCTTGTGGCTTCACACCACTTAGCACTTAATTGTTCTTTAATGGTTTAATGTTTTTCAGTTCTGCCTCTCCAACTAGAAAATGAACTTTCTAGCAGAAGAATCATAATTTGAATGAAGAAAAGAAGAAAAAGGCATTTATTCAGATTATACTATGTGCCTAATACTATGCTAAATGCTAGGGTTACAAATGCAAAAAAGTGAGACAATCCCTGACTTCTAGCATTTGATATTCTAATAGAGTGAGACAATAATGATAGGACAGAGGAAGCCAGAGAAGAGAGTTTTGGTATGTGGAGTCACAGAGATGGTGAGTTGATGCATAGGATAGTTGATTGTTGGGCAGCTAGAAGGATCAATGGAGAGAGCCCTGGGCTTGGAGTCAGGAAAATCTGATTTTAAATTCGACCTCAGACACTTACTAGCTATATGACCCTGAGCAAGTCACTTAACCTATGTTGGCCTTAATCCACCAGAGAAGGAAATGGCAGATCACTCCAGTATCTTTGCCAAGAAAACTTCACAGACAGTATGGAATTATGAAGAGTCAGACATGACTGAATGATTGAATAATAACGTTACTGATTGTGCACGTCCACCATTCTTTTTTTGGGGGGGTGGGTGAGGCAATTGGGGTTAAATGACTTGTCCAGGGTCACACAGGTAGTAAGTGTTATGTGTCTGAGGCTGGATTTGAACTCGGGTCCTCCTGACTCCAGGACTGGTGCTCTATCCACTGCACCACCTAGCTTCCCTGATGTCCACTATTCTTAGAACAAGAGTTGTGCCTGTGTATTTGAATAAGATGGTAAAGGTGAGGGAGATGTGCACAGTAGCAAGAAAATGAAAAAAATTACCTAGGTGGATGGCTGGATGGAATGTGAGTGTGAAGACTCCCAGGACTGCCTTGGGGTGTGAGGCCAGTTAGATAGGAAGGCTAGATAAATTTGCACATACTTACTCATCAATAAAGATGACTGGGCCCCAGGGTGGAGTTTCAAAGATGAATGAATGAATTTCCCAAAGGGATACTATTTATGGAGAATAAATTCTGGAGGTCCTATGTGGAGGTAATGGCTTCCCCAAAAGATACATGGTCAAAAGTTATGAACAACATATTTTTAAAAGAATTGCAAATCATTAACAAAAATAAATATAACTGTAAATCACTAATAAGAGAAGAACAAATGAAAACATCTTCGAGGTTTTACCTTATACCCAGCAAATTGATAAAGATAATAAAATATGTAAATACTCAATATGAGAGAAGTTGCAGAATGATAAGAATACTGTTTAACCTAGAGAATTAATTTATGGATATTCATGCCAAATAAGCCAAAAACCGTTTTCCAAGGACCAGTCAATCAGTCAATAAACATTTCTCAGACATTGACTGTGCTCTAGGCCAGGGGTGTGGAACCTGCGGCCTCAAGGCCACTTGTGGCCCTCTAGGTCCTTAGGTGCAGGCCTTTGACTGAATCTAAACTTTACAGAACACATCCCCTTAATAAAAAGATTTGTTCTGTAAAACTTGGACACAGTCAAAAGGCCACACTGAAGGACCTAGAAGGCCACATGTGGCCTCAAGGCTGTAGGTTCCCCACCCTAGGCACTGTGCTAAGCACCAGAAATACAAAGAAAGGCAAAAAATAGTCCCTGCCTTCAAAGAGTTCACAGTCTAATGAAAGAGATAACATATAAACAACTATGTGCAAACAAGCTATCTATAGAATAAATAGGAAATAATCAAGAGTTGGAAGGTACTAGAATTAAGAAGCTTTGGAAATAGCTTCCTATAGAACATATAGACATATAAACATACATACACATATACATACATACAATATTCATTGAGCAAATCATAGAATGAGATAGTACAGAGAGTATATATGTTTACATATGCATGTATATGTATACATGCACACACACAAATACATGCATAGCCATGCATATATAATTGAAAAAATGCGCAACTATATATGAATGTATAGATATATGTGCATATACTCAAACATGTAATATATTCATTGAGCATGTTATAGAGAGAGACAGTACAAGAAATGAATATATTTACATATGCATATATAGTCACACACGTGTAGTATAGTATATATACACTTGTCTATATGTAACCTATGCATGAATACATGTGCATGCATATATGAATGTACATGAATTCACATGTATAATATATTCATTGAACATAATAGAGGAGGATATAGTCTAGGGAGGGAATATATAAGTGCATATCCATATTTTAAAATTTTATTTATACTAGGGCACTATTTATTAACTGTGAAGAGATTTTTATAACTCCCTTTCTTTTAGGAGGATGTAGATATAATTTTTATTACTTGTATCATTGTATTTTATATTATTATTAATTTTTAAAACAGGCACTGACTTTTTTATCCTTAATTATCTCATAGGTCATTTTTAAGGTGGACTATCATGCACGAATTAATTGTCTAGTTTTTATATTTAGCAAACATTAATCAAATAAAAGAACAAATGAGCTAACCTTTTTAAAGCACTTTGTACATCTTAAAATGCTATATAAATGTTAATGATTATTATTACTATTAAAATGATAACTTGTAAAATTTACAAGTAATGATAATTACTATTAAGATAATAATCTAAAAGCACCTGGATTTCAACAAAACAGTTGACAAATTCTCTAAAGCAATCTTTATGGGCAAGAAGGAGAGATGCTGGCTAGATGGTGCCATAACTAGGTGAATTTGTAACTGACTAGAATGATTAAGTCTTACAATTAATGATATCAGCCTAGAAGAAGATCTCTGGTGGATCAATAAAGAAATTGATGTTTTTGCATTGTCTCTTTGCTTTTCGACAGGGTAATCAATGAAATGATTTCATTGAAGGCTTAGATGGTAGAGTTTTCAAAGTTGAGAAAGAAAGTTAACACATTGGAAAATAGTATGAAAAAAGATTTCAACAACCTGGAATAATGGGCTAAACTTAATATTATGAAATTAAAGAGAGGTTCTAATAGTTTAGGTTCAAAATATCAATTATCCAAATCAAGAATTGAGATTAAGTTGACTGCGATGTTTACATGCCAAAGATCCTGAAGTTTCAGCCAAAAAATAATGAAATATTTTGAAATTTCAAGGATTTTAACGTTTTCTAAGTAATCTTTCTGCCAATAAGGATCATAACCTATTATTATTGAGTTAAGAAAAAACAAATCACTATGTGGCCAATCTTAAGAAATGAGTGTTTCCTAAGTAAACCAGATAAGTCCTCTTATAATAGACATTCAAACAACCATGAGGTCCTCTATTAAGTCCTCATCTTGGCATAGAAATTATCATGGAAGACTATGCCAGCTAGTGACAAACTCTGACAAATCTGTACAACTTGGCAAACAAGGCAAGTTCAATGGTACAGTGAAATCTCAAGCCATGTTAATAAAGACATTTGTCCAAAATGAGGGAAGAGAAAGTCCTGTCGTGTGGTGCCCTGGTCAGATCACGTGTCATCATGTTCAACTCAAGGTGCCACATTTTAGGAAGAACATTGGCAAAAGGAAGCATGTATTTCCAAAAAAGCTCATTAAGATTGTCAGAGGATTAGAAGTCATATCATAGGAGGGTTTATTGAAAGAACTTGAACAGGACCTGGAGAAGATTTTAGGATATTATGATAGTTGTTTTCAAATACTTGGGATGGGTTATTTGAAGAGGGAATAGATTTGTTCTGCTTGACCCCAGAGGGAACAAGTGGTAGAAGTTATACAACCAGACTTAAGCTTTTTATTAGGAAATGCTTTAAATAATTATAGTTGTCCAAAAGTAGATGAGCTTTCTCACAGTGTAGTGGGTTCTTTCTTACTACAAGTCCCTAAACAAAGAATATATTACCATTTTGCTTATGTTGGGGTGAGGTGATGGGGTGAATATTGAATAAAAATTCCCATTCAAGTATTAGTTCAACTACATAACCTCTAACGTTCCTTCTATGTCTCAGACGCTGTGATTAAAACAAACAAAAAAAATTACATGATTATCCTGATTCTGTTGCATAGTACATAACATCCAGGTTTTTCCCCAATATCAAAGGAAGATTACCAATGCTTCTTAGCCTGAAAAGTCATCAAATAGCTAAAGGGTAAAAACTGAAAATTAAGTTTTCCTTTGCAAATTTTAAATAAGCTAGAGTATCTCTACCTTATAATTTTATCCTGTGCATCATTTAAAATGTGCACACTTTCTAACAGGCAGGTTTAATCTGTTTGTCTACAGAATGTGTCACAGCTATCAAAGGAAAGATTATGTGACTTTCAAAATGGCACTGATTAATTCAATTTAACTCAAATATCCAACATATTTTTACATATCAAAATGAAGACAGGCATGTGGATGGAAAATATGTCAATTTCAAATTATTGTAGAAGAAGGTCAATTACATGTCAGCAAATGAAATGACATAAGTACATATATGCAAAAGCAATGAACTAACCACCCCTAAATTTGAGAATATTTAAATTAAACAGAAATAGCAAATAATATAGGCTTGAAATACTACAATAAAGTAGAAGCAATTCAAAATCTTAAAACTTGGTGTGTGAGAAACCATTTGTTTCTCAATTAACAATTTTTAAAACTATGGAAGTACAAAATATAAAATATTTAGCATAGCCTCACTTTTTTTTTTCTGAATTGAAGGTTCCTCCTATTCACTGAGAAGGATGGATGCCATTTATTGAGTCACTTATTGATGACCCATACCTTAGATTCTGCTTTAGACATAGCTGCAACTCAAACAAAATGTGAACTAATGGATTCAATTTAAGAAAAATGGAGAAGGTGGCCTCTGGGCAACTTTTACTTGGAAGAAAAGTGGAAATCCAAACAGGCTGCAGATCAAAGTTTGTATCATGGCAAAATATCATTGCTAACAGCAATGTGGACTGAAAGTTGTAGATTAGGGGATCTTCTTTGCATTAAAAGCACAAGGAAATTAATTGTTTCCCACAATGGATAAAGTGTTTTTCCTATACTAAACTTTTCTTCTTTATCATTTCAATGCTCACCTTTATAATTATCTCCTATCTTTTCTCATCCTACACCTGCATGAACTATAAACTATATTGAATCAGGAACCCTGTCATAAATGTATCAATATAATAGATTTTATTCTCTGTGCTGTAACTTGTCCAATTCAGTTGCATATTTATAACATATATACATATGTATATATATAGCGAGAGACAAGCAGGCAGACATTAATCATTATAATATATTCCTGTTATCAAATAAACCAAGTACAGTTTAAAGGACAGAACCAACATGCTGCCATTTCTTAAACAGTGTTCCTACCAACTTTTTCATTAAGCAAGAAAAATCTTTGAGGTCTATTAGGTCCAAAGAAAATTAAGCAGGAAGGAAAAGTAAGGTTTATTTGTTTAAGTAGGAGTGGAGGGAACTAAAAGGACCTGAAGCTATATTTAATTCTCTTATCTGCTGCATTTCTAAGGGAAAAGGAATGAGGAAGAATAAGGACTAAAAAAAATGAACAAAGGATTATCGTGAACATTCTTATCTCCAAATACTCTTAATTTTATTGTCATCATGCATTTGATGCTATACAGACATTATACCTCCACAAGACACACAGGTTACTTCTCCCCTCTACATTCACTCTTGTACCAAGAAAAAACCTTGGACATACAACCTCCATTCAGAAATCTCATTTGAGAACTTTTATGTACTATTTCAAATTATGAGGGTGACTATGCATTGGATACAAGTTTTTACATTTGTTTTTTCCTGGTAACTTAGGGGCAAGTGGGCAAGTTGGTTTTTGATTATGAAGCATCTAATAAACTATTATTTTTCCAAAGCTTGGAAATAATATGGTACAATGGAAAGAACCCTCATAAGAATCAGATGACTAAGGTTTAAAGCCTGCCTCTGTCACTTACCTATCTGTGTGCCACTGAGTAAATCACATTTCTTCTCTGGGACTCAGTTTTCTCATCTATAAAATGGGGGTCTTATATTAGATGATCTCTAAAGCCACTTCCAGCTCTACACCTATGATCCTCTATATGAAGTGCTGGACCTAAAGTCAGAAAGACCTGCATTCAAATCTTGCCTCAAATACTTACCAGCTGTGCGACCCTAGGCAAATCATTTGACTTCTGTCTACTTTAATTTCCTCATCTGTAAAATGGGGATAATTATAATAGTACCTGCCTCCCAGGTTTGGTGTGAGCATAAAACAATGTAAGATTTGCTAAGTGTTTTGTAAACCTTAAGGAATTATAAAAATACTAGATACTCTTGTAGTTTTTTTGAAGGAAGTCAAATATCCTAATATTCATAGAAATAAAACCTATGTAAGCATACCTTTAAGTTTTCTTGTAATACTTTGCTGAAGCCCAAGTAATGTGATTGGCTTATTCATTTGTGGGGGATAAATTCAATATTTCTTGGAGAAAAAAAAAGTACAGAATGACATCTACAATATTTTGCTCACACTTACAGGCAAAAGTCGACAGATATATAGGACTGAATAATATCAAAAATGGGAATATCAACTGAGAGTGTAGAAGCAATGAATCCACTTTGTCATTTTATTTAGTAGGAGATTTGGTTAAAAATGAAAAGGATTGGTTCAATTGAAAAAATAAAAACACAGTACCTTAAAAGAAGTAGGCTTTAAGTTTATTTTAAAGGAAGTTTACTTTTAGTATACTTTGTAATAGCTAGTTAAACCCTTTACATTACTAACTATGGTGTTCTTTGGTAAAACTCATCAGAATCTCTAAATTTCCTTGCAATTAAAGAGTATTGATTCTTTTTAAAAATTAAATTATACAAATTGGTTGTCTAATTCTTAGAGATCTAATCACTGCTATTATCCAATTTTGCTTAGACTTTAAAGAAATAACTAAATGTGATTAATTTAGTAGTTTTCTTTAGCCACTTGTGAACTGGTTTTTCTATACTAGAGTCAGTGAAACACATCTTTTCTGGATTTTTGTGAGGATCTAAAATATGTCAGGAAACTTTCCAAAATCCAGAAACTAAATAAGTGGGAGATGAGAGGAATAGCCATTTGTTTCAATCATATACATCATGATGACATACATACATTAATGGCATTATACAGTCAAGAGTCCTTTGGACATACCACAAAGGAGACTTTCTGAAGAATGGTGCCCACTGACTACATGACATATATCCTTTAACTTATTTTTCTAGGACTTTGCATTATACTCTTTTGTTCATTAACAATTAAAAAATAAGAGCCATGTCACTTATATTATATGGAGTACTCTACATATAGTTAATGTCATGATTATTAATTTTGCCCAATATTCTATTAACAAAGAAGAGGACACACAGAACCCTACCGGGTGAGTAGGAGATGTGTAGAAATAATATATTTCTATGAATTGTGTATAAAGGACAAACATCATCATTTTTTTCAAGTTAGTATAGAGCTTTGGATAAAGTTTAGAAAACCATAACTATATAACAGTGAAGGAAGAAGAAATAAACAACCTAGCAATCTAGTTGTTTTGTTGTTGTTTGTCTGTTCCTGAAGAGGATCATGATGTCAGGGAGGTGATGCCGAGACAGAGGGCTATGCAAAGTCACCAGCTTCACAGGACAACTGGAGATGGCCCTGGATGCAGTGGGAGACCTTGGCCTTTTTAAGTTAAGGTCTTTAACAGGTCCCAGTTTGACTGAGGCAGCATCCATTCAGTGATAAGGCTAGGTGAAAAATGAGGCAGAGAATGGGCTCTCTACCCAGACAAGAAAAAAAAAATCAATCTGGGAGGGGAAGACTCTCAGGGTTTCTGACCAAAATGGAAACAGCTGTTATTTACATTCACTTTAAACCAATCAGGGTGCAAACAATGACCAAGCGAGGCTTGGCCCAGGATCTACTGTTGGCCAATCAATGAGAGCCAGAGTGATTTGGGTTTAAAGAGTGGTCCTTGAGGAAAAAAAAAAAGTCTCAGTGATCAAAATTTATATTTCTTGGGCAGAGTATGGGCAGGTAAAGGTATGATGCTCTATGTGGGCAGAGGGAAGGGAAAGAGGGGGGGGTAGAAAGAGAGAGAGAAGTAGGGAGAGAGAAAGAGAGAGAGAGAGAGAGAGAGAGAGAAAGAGAGAGAGAGAGAGAGAGAGAGAGAGAGAAAAGACTAGTTCCAGTTGGGTCCCCAGTGGGGCAGATACTCTTTCTAGTCATTCTTGAAGCCATAAGGACAAATGAAACTACTAATACACATGCATCCTTTCTATGAGCTATTCTTAAGATAAACATGGACATTGACAAAAAACTGCTGGGAAAACTGGAAAAGAGTATGGCAGAAACTAGGCATAGACCAAAATCTCACACCATATACCAAAATAAAGTCAAAATGGGTTCATGATTTAGATATAAAGGCTGATACTGTAAGCAAACTGGGAGAGCAAGGATAGTTTTACCTATCAGATCTATGGAGAACAGAAGAATTCATGACCAAACAGGAGATAGAGAACATTACGAAAAGCAAAATGGATAATTTTGATTATATTAAATTGAAAAGTTTTTGCACAAAGTCAGTGCAACTAAGATTAGAAGGAACTTAGAAAATTGGGAAAGAATTTTAACAACCAGTCTCTCTGATAAGGGCCTCATTTCTAAAATATATAGAGAATTAAGTCAAATTTATAAGAATACAAGTCATTCCCCAGTTGATAAATGGTCAAAGGATATGAACAGGCAGTTCTCAGATAAAGAAATTAAAGCCATCTATAGTCATATGAAAAAATGCTCTAAATCACTATTGATTAGAGAAATACAAATCAAAACAACTCTGAGGTACCACATCACACCTATCAGATTGGCCAACATGACAAAACAGGAAAATGATAAATGTAGGAGAAGATGTGGGAAAATTGGAACACTAATGCATTGTTGGTGGAGTTGTGAAATGATCCAACCATTTTGGAGAGCAATTTGGAACTATGACCAATGAGCTATAAAAATGTGCATACCCTTTGACCCAGCAATAGCACTTCTGGGGCTATATCCCAAAGAGATCATACAAATGGGAAAAGGACCCACACGTACAAAAATATTCATAGCAGCTCTTTTTGTGGTGACAAAGAATTGGAAATTGAGAGGATGCCCATCAATTGGGGAATGACTGAGCAAGTTGTGGTACAGGAATGTGATGGAATACTATTGTGCTATAAGAAATGATGAACAGGCTGACTTCAGAAAAACCTGGAAAGACTTGTATGGTCTGATGCTGAGTGAAGTGAGCAGAACCAAGAGAACATCATACACAATAACAGCCACATTGTGCAATGACTAATATTGATAAACTTAACCCTTCCCAGCAATACCAGGATCTAAGACATCTCCAGAGTCCTCGTGATGGAAAATGCTATCCACGTCCAAAGAAAGAACTATGGAAGTTGAATTGCTATTTTTTTCTCTTCTGTTGAGTTTTGTTTCCTCTTTCTGATGGTTCCTCCTATTGGTTTTAATTTTTACTTACAACATCACTAATGTGAAAATGTGTTTAATAGGAATGTAAATGTATAGCCTATATCAGATTGTGTACGTTCTTGGCAAGGGTGGTGGGGAGGAAGGGGGAAGAAAAATTTTAAACTCAAAAGCATCTGAAAGTGATTATTGATAAATCAAAATAAATTTTTTAAAAAAAGCTTATGTATCATATACATCCAATAAAGTAACGAGAGATAGTCAGCTTTAAATAGATCAAAAAAAAAAGCTGCTTTTCAATGGCCCCGATATTTTAGAACCAGAGGGCAAAATAGAAATTGAAAGAATCCACTGATCACCTCCTGAAAGAAATCCTCAAAGGAAAACTCCTAGGAATATTGTAGCCAAATTCCAGAGTTTCCAGGTCAAGGAGAAAATATTGCAAGCAGCCAGAAAGAAAAAAGTATTGTGGAAGCACAATCAGGATAACACAAGATTTAGCAGCTTCTACATTAAGGGACTGCAGGGCTTGGAATATAATATTCCAGAGGGCAAAGGAGATAGGATTACAACCTAGAATCACCTACCCAGCAAAACTGAGCATAATCCTTCAAGGGAAAAAAATGTGCATTCAGTGAAATAGAGGACTTTCAAGCATTCTTGATGAACAGACCAGAGCTAAATAGAAAATTTGACTTTCAGATATAAGACTCAAGAGAAACATGAAGAGGTAAACATGAAAGAGAAATCATAAGAGACTTATTAAGGTTGAACTGTTTACATTCCTGCATGGCAAGATGATATTTGTAACTCACGAGTCCTTTGTCAGTATTAGAGTAGTTGGAGGGAAAAAATTATGTGTATGTATATAGATAGATGGATAGATGGATAGATAGATAGATAGATAGATAGATAGATAGATAGATAGATAGATAGAGGGCACAGGGTGAGTTGAAGATGAAGGGATGATATCTGGAGAATAAAATTAAGGGGTAAGAGAGGATTATACTGGGAGAAGGAGAAAGGGAGAGGTAGAATGGGCTAAATTGTCTCACATAAAACAGACAAGAAAAGGCTTTTACAATGGAGGGGAAAGGGAATGAGTGAATCTTATTCTCATCAAATTTGGCTTAAGGAGAGAATAACATATACACTCAACTGGGTATGGAAATCTATCTTACCCTACAGGAAAATGGGGGGGAGGGGACAAGAGAGTGGGAGGATGATAGAGGGGAGGGCAGATTAGGGGAGGGGGTAATCAGAAGCAAACACTTCTAAGGAGGGACAGGGTCAAAAGAGAGAATAGAATAAATGGAGGGTGGGATAAAATGAAGGGAAATATATTTAGTTTTTCACAAAAAAGCTGCTTTTCATAATCATTTGCAATTGTTTTGGGCTAAAACCTTCTTACAAGATTGATGTGGAAGTAGCTATAGGATTACTGTTTTTGCTCAAAGTAAAACAATCAAAATACTATCTCTTTGAATTTCTAGACTTCCATGTCCAGTTTAAATGAGAATGTTAAATCAGGAATATATACTTTCAATTTCCCTTTTAGTGCAAAACTCTTTAATGGCAAAGCATTAATTTATTTAATTCACATAATTTGATCACTCTCAGGAGTTACTGAAACAACTCTCAAGAGTGAAACTTTCATTTTATTAAATTAGAAACTAGAATTTCCTCATTCCTAATTCTTAGCTTATCAGCACCTGCTCTTAATTTTTCATGATTTCTCCAATTATTTTAGAGTTCTCAAACCTGATTAGAAAATGGAACTGAATTATAGGAACTATAAATTTTAAGGAGTCTTAAATTGACTGTTGGAGAGGGATAAGGTAGATAGGTGGAAAAGCATTTTCATAAAACCTAAATGGAGGGTACAGCTAGGTGGCTCAGTGGATAGAGCTCTGGCCTTGGAGTCAGGAGGACCTGAATTCAAATGTGACTCAGACACTAGATACTCACTAGCTGTGTGACAAATGGATAACATGAAACTGATGTGTTCAGCATATTCTGCCTCCATACATCCAAAATCTTGGTGTCCTGTGCTGTGACCCACAGACCCCTGAACCTTTAAAAGCAGTATATGGTTGTTGTTAGAGGTCAAGTATCTCAAAGTTGGCACAAAAGTGCTCCCAAATAAAGGTGACATAATTTGAGAGTGGAAGAATGAAAGAATGAATTCTGCATTCTACTGTCCTTGGAAAGTACAATCTTTGCTCAAGGAAGGAAACGTTGTTCATTTGTTTGTTTTTGGTCTAACTGTAAAGACAACTCATATCATGTAATCTTACCAAAATGCCATAAAGTTAAAAAAGGATTCTAGAAAGACAAAGAAACTCCCTAATCCTTCTGATGGGTTTTCTTTGTATTTTCAATGTGTAGCATAGTGCCAGGCACAAAATAAACACTTAATAAATGTGGTTGATGATGATGATGACGATGATGATGATCATGATGATGACGACGACGATGATGATGATGATGATGATATTAGTTGAACTGAGTTGATGAGATTCAAGAAGGGAGCATGAATCACTGCCAAAGCATGAGATAGGCAGCTATGAAGCTTCAAAAGTCTAAATTTGCCTCTGCGACAAATTTTACATGAATATCTCCATCTTCCAAGCATGATTGCTTTCTTATCTATAAATTACTAATTAAAACACAGTGCTCAACACCTTGTCTATATACAGAGAGAACAAACATAAGGATGAATGGAATGTGATCAATACCTTCTTCACACCCACTGAATTTGGAAGAAATATAACTAACTGATTTATTCCTTATAGGAAAGTATTTTAAAATATCAAAAAAAAGTCAGCTGGGGCAACTAGGTGGCACAGTGGATAAGCTCTGGCCTTGGAGTCAGGAGGACCCAAGTTCAAATTCAGCCTCAGATGCATGACACTTACTAGCTGTGTGACCCTGGGCAAGTCACTTAACCCTGATTGCCTCACCAAAAGGCAAAAAAATAAAAATAAAAATAAAATAAAAGGCAACTAGAAGGTGCAATGATATAGCATTGGACCTGGAATCAGGAAGACGTATTCAAATTCAGCTTTAGATACTTACTAGCTGTGGGACCCTGGACAAGTCCTTTAACCACAGTCTACCTCAGTTTCCTCAACTGCAAAATGAGGATAATAATAATAACACCTATTTCCCAGGTTTGTTGTAAAGATCAAAGGAGATAATATTTGTAAAGTGCTTAGCACAGTATCTGGCACACAGTGGGCACTAGGGGGGTGAGGGAGGGGGAATCTTTGGCCTCAAGGCCACATGTGACCCTTTAGGTCCTCAAGTGCGGCCCTTTGACTGAATCCAAACATCACAGAACCTGGATTTGTTCTGTGATGTTTGGATTCAGTCAAAGGGCTGCAACTGGAGACCTAAAGGGCCACATGTGGCCTCAAGGCTGCAGGTTCCCTACCCCTGCACTAGATAAATGCTAGTATTATTGTTATTAAACACATTTTCTCCAAATTAAAAAAAAATACCTTGAGGATAAAAGGAAATTCATGGACATATTAAGGTACCCCATTGGGAACTCCAAATATTAGCAATTCCACATCTAATAAGATCCAGTGGATAAATCATGAAGAATTGCCTGAGGCCCATAGAAGTTAGTGACTTGCCCAAAGTTTCAAAATATCACAGGTGGGTTTAGAACCCAAAAGTTCCTGATTTCAACCCAGGGCTCTCTCTCTTCCATACTCCTTCTGTAATGGGAAGTATTATTCAATAAAGCATGTTTTGCAGAGGAAAAAAATCAGACTCCAAAATATCTGAAAAAGTTTACCCTAAGAAGGTTTATTGTTGATTAGTTATCTCTTTTCCCAAAAGGCCAATTCAAATCTAAGAAAGATAAGTGACTTGGCATCTCATGTAATACACATTTATACATGGCTGCCTGCTATGGTAAATAGAAGGTCTATAAAATTGCGCATCAATAGTGATTTTATTGGCACCTATAATATTGTTGTAGTTCACAAATGTGCTTAAAATTCACAAGTAATATTTCATATTCAGAAAAACAAGCTAAGTCAATACTTTATAGCAAACAACTCTGATCAAATCTTTGAACATGATTTAAACTAACATTCTATTTTGAATCGAGGGTTGAAACAAAAAGAACATTTTTGCAATCATTAACCATTTTTGGTGCAAGCAAGAGCTGTCCTTGAATTTTAGTTACAGTGTTAATACTGTTATGCCTTTCTGTTTTCAGAAATGCTACTTCCTCAATAATATTGTCTTTTTCTCCTTTATGTAAATGTAAAAAGTGTTCTTTGGTTATACCTACCATTATATTTCTAAACATTGTGCCATTGTTTATGACAAAATCATTTTATGTCAAGAGCTAAATAATAACTTTATTTAAAAAGAACACCCCATTTCCACTCATTCTATTCCCAAGGACTAAATACCAAGTGGACCCACTTCACTTGTTGGCTTGTCTTCTGTATTTTTGCAGCAATTTCACATTTTAGGAAAGTATTATTCAACTTCTATTTAAGTGATTTTTCTGTCTACCCTAAATGTGGCCATACTTCAATTCTCAGGCATCTAATCAATAAAGACATATTTACTGTGAGCCTACTCTTTATAAGGCCTTGATCTAGTCATAAGGAGATACAGGAAGATATCTAAGTCGTCCTTTACAAGACTCTTACAGTTTCATCATGGAAGTAAGGCAAAAATACACAAAAAGTTACATAACAGTAAATGACAACAAAAAATAAATGATACAGGGTGGTATATACTGAATTGCCAAATGAATAGAATATGGATGTGCTTGAAAGTCAGGAGTGAGCCTGATGCAGACCGTTAACCTTTTGGATGTCTTTGTTCACATGTATTTTCATTATATTAAGTTGGAATCCACCATTTCGTAACTTCCTCCCAATGAACCTAGTCTATTGAACCATACTCAACAATCAACCAACAATCAGTTATTGAGTGCCTACTATGTGCCAGACTCTATTCCAGATGCTAGAGGGACATATAAAAAGAATAAAATAATAACCACTTGCTAGGAACTTACATTATAATGGATGAGATAACAAGTACATATACATAGTAAACTTAAAGAGAATATATACAAGTAAACACAAGGTAGTGAGGGCAGGAGGGCACTAGCAGTACAGGGATTAGGAAGTCTTCACAGAGAAGGTGATGCTTAAGTTATGTCTTGAAGGAAGTGAGAGAATTCTATGAAGCAGAGATAAGGAGTGAATGCATTCTTGGCTAGGGGAATGGGCAGTACAAAGGCCTGCATAACAAGAATACCAGATTTAGTCTAATCCTTCTTTCATATGAACACCTTCAAATATCTGCAAACTGATAATTCTTCCCTGCTCCTTCCCCACTAACATTCAACTACAACTTTCATTCTTTAGGCTAAATACTTCTGGTTTCATGCCTTATGGCAAGGTTTGAAGTCCCTTCACCATTGTGGTTGTTTTCATGTGAAAACAAGCCAAGTTGTCAATATACCTTCTAAAATGCAATAATCAGAACAGGACACCATGTTACAGATGTGATGAGACTGGAGTATGGTGGCCCCATAACCTGACTCAATCTGAACACTAAAATTTTATCAGTTCAGCATAAGACACCATTGACACTTTTGGTCTCCACTTTACTTTGTTAAATTATATGAAACTTGAAGACTACTAGAACTCCTGGGCACTTCTTTTTGCATGTGAACTATTATTTAGTCATATTTCTACCACCATGGACTTGTATAGTTGATTTTTTTAAACTAAAGTTCTGGGATTTATATTTATCTTCTGTCTTATTGGCTTTAGCCTACTGTTTCAATCTACCAAGATCTTTTGAGATCCTGCTTCTGCCATCCAATATATTAACTATTCCTCTTAGCTTTGTGTCATCAGCAGATTGGAAAAACATTCTGTCCATGCCTTCAAAAAGTCATTGACAAAACTGTTGAATAGATTATGACCAAGGACAAGAACAGAAGTTCTCCGGAATATTCTACTTTGTGTTTTCCTTTAGCTCGACATTAATGCATTGAACAGAACACTATTTATTGTACTGTTATGTAGCTCATATTGTTTTATTTTTTTTTTCACTAGGATATTGTTAAGAGTCATTGTCAAATTTCTTGCTAAAATGCAAATACACTAGGACTATGGAATCAATCCACCAGATCTAATAGTCTAGAAACTCTATGAAAGAAAGAAAGGAAGGAAGGAAGGAAGGAAGGAAGGAAGGAAG
>NW_020954590.1:65357026-65448691 GCF_900497805.2 Vombatus ursinus
AAGGAAGGAAGGAAAAAAGGAAGGAAGGAAGGAAGGAAGAAAGAAAGTATGGCATGAACTTCTCATGTTGGCTTTCCACAATAACCTCCTCCTTTTTTAAGGACTTTAAATTGACCCTTTAAAATGCATTTCAGGCTCAGATTCTTACAATCTAGCCAATAGCTTACTAATGTTCAGACTCCTTAAGAGTCTACTCAATATGGTGGATGTTCTAATAAACCTTGTCTTTGGCTGAAAGAAGGCTTGGGTTGAATTCTTTCAGGCAAGACCCACCTGTTGTGATTTTGGGGTCCCAGCACCCCTGAACCCCTAAACATCAACATTTTGGTGGCCCATATAGGGAAACTGCCTAACCCCAAGTTCTTCTCCAGCCAACACTGGAAGATATGTAAGCCTCCTCCCTCCCCCTTTCTTGCTCTGCAGTTGGGGTCACTCTCCAAGCATCAAGACTTGGAGGTGTTTTCAGGCAGACAGTTATGAGGCTGTCTTACACTTGGCCTGACACTCTCAGGCTCTCAATCCACTGGGTCAGTTCGAGGCCATGGACCTGGGTACACCTTTCACAGCATAGAGGACAAGGACAGACACCCTATCCAGAAGTGTATGCTCAATTCTGTCAATTCTCTTGGTGCAAGGGAATTGGGGAAAACTGCAGTTGCTTTTTGGTTCCCTGAGGCTTACTTATTCCCTTCCCTCTACACCCCTGAATCTTTGTTTATGGAGGTTACAGGGAAAAGTTAGAACAGCTAAAAACATCTTAGGAGATTCTGGAAGTTTTGTGATTAATCATTAAGTAGTTTTTAAACACCTCTGTACAACCTGGTCACTCCCTTCCCTTGAGTCAAGAGGATATCTGTTAAACCCTCTCACAGGAGAAGAGTTTCACCCTTTCCCCTTCACTTTTGATTTCTCCCTCCCCCACCTGGGGAAAGGAAGACGGGAGGAGGGGCAACAGCTATAATGTGGGCCCCACTTGTTGTAGCTTTAACTGTTAATGAGATGTTGCTTCTCTGTGTAAAATAATCTGGAAATGCATTTAACAAAATTGAAGTCACCTGATTGGTAATAGGTTCGTTTCAGGTTTCATATTGGTGAACTTTTTGTGTCAGTTATGTCAAGCAACTTTTCATAATTTGGTTACTGCTAAAATAATTTGGCTATTGTTGGTTATTGTTCTAATGTGTAAACTAGTCAAAAAGCTTGTTTGGGTTATGGTTTGCTGAGAATTTGCAAGTGTATAGAAATCTCTAATGATTGGCTTTTATACCAGGACAAATTTAAGTTTGAGATGTAAATCTTGGAAAAGTTTTTCCTAAGCTGTGATTAGTGAAACTTGCTGTGTGAGGTAAAAGCTCATAGGATTTTATTTCAAGTTGTCTGATGAATCATAATAATCCATCGATAATCAATAATCCACTATCTGAGGGAAATGCCACAAGCTACTCAGAGAATGTGATATTGGTGGGAAGTCAGCATCAGGAAAAGCTGAGAGGACAATTTTAGCCTCAGTCTAAGATGGGATCCTCCTGGCTCAGTTTCTCCATGATGTTCCTTTGAAAAGGAATGTTACCCACCTGGCTATTCCTGAGTCTGGCTATGAGGTGGGTTTGATACTGCATAGTTGGAAAACTGAATTATCTTAATCCAAACAGAGCAAAGGATGTTTTATCTTGTCCTATCTGGGCCCTGCAGTCTTTTCTGTCAGATTGGTGTCTTCTAGACTACAGGCCATTCACCTACAATTGATAGCAAACAGTGGGTACCAGCCAATGTCCCTCCATCGTTCCCTGGATGCAGCCTGTACTTGGTTCCAGTCAACCTCTTGGGACTCCCTTGAGGGAGGGACAGCTCTGCATCCCTTGCCAGCAGGAAGCAGTTTTAGAAGCCGAGACCTTTGCCCCTTACCCCAAAAGAATTTGGGTCCCATTTGTTTGAGGGGGGAATGATGAGGATGGGATCTAGACCCAAAAAAAGAAAAACCCTAGACTTTCCCACATGCCCAAATCTCTGGATTTTGCCTGAGGCTATAATCCCCTCACCTGGCCTTTCAATGTGGTTGCACCCAATCTCCTAATTCTGTTAACCTAGCCTAGGCCTCAATTGTCTTACCCCCTTATGGCCCCAGGCCATTTCCCACCCTAAATCCATGCTCCCTTGGCCACTTTGTCCAGGTCCCTGGAGTTCTATTACCTCAGACTACTTGGCCACTCCTAGATCCTTCCCATAGTCTTTCTGTATATTAGATCCATCTTGTCTCTATTAAGATGCTCAGATTCTTATAATCTAGCCAATAGCTTACTGATGTTCAGTTTCCTTAAGAGTTTGCTCAATATGATGGATGTTCTAATAAACCTTGTCTTGGGCTGAAAAAAAAATTAAAAATAAAATGCATTTCAAAATGCTCTAAATCACTATTGATTAGAGAAATGCAAATTAAAACACTCTGAGGTACCACCTCATATCTATTATATTGGCTAATATGACAAAAAAGGAAAATGATAAATGTTGGAGAAGATGTGGGAAAATTGGAACATTAATGCATTGCAGGTGGAGTTGTGAAGTAATCCAATCATTCTGGAGAGCAATTTGGAACTATGCCCAAAGAACTATAAATCTGTGCATATACTTTGATCCAGCAATACCACTGCTAGGTCTGTATCCCAAAGAGATCCTAAAAAGGGAAAAGGACCCACATGTACAAAAATATTTATAGCAGTTCTTTTTGTGTTGGCAAAGAATTGGAAATTAAGGGGATGCCCGTCAATTGGGGAATGGCTGAACAAGTTGTGGTATATGAATGTAATGGAATACTATTGTTCTATAAGAAATGATGAGCAGACAGATTTCAGAAAAACCTGGAAAGACTAAGATGAACTGATGCTGAGTGAAGTAAGCAGAATCAGGAGAACATTATACACAGTAACAGCAACACTGTGTGATGACCAACTTTGATAGACAGTTCTTCTCAGCAATGCAATGATCTAAGACAATTCTGAAAGATTCATGATGGAAAAAATGCTATCCACATCCAGAGAAATAACTATGGCATCTGAATGCAAATTGAGGCATAATATTTTCTCTCTCTTTTTTTCTGCTTTTTCTTTCTCATGGTTTTCCCCTTTTGTTCTGATTCTTCTTTCACAACATGACTAATGTGGAAATATATTTAATATGATTTAATATGTGTAGACTATATCAAACTGCATGTTGTCTTGGGGAGGGGAGAGGTGAGGGAGTGAGAAAAAATTTGAAAATCATAATTTTGTAAAAGTGAATGTTGACAACTATCTTTGCATGTAATTGGAAAAAATAAAATACTATTAAGTGAAGAAAATGCATTTGAGAATTTGCCAGGAATCAACATTAAACTATTTTTGGTTTCATATATCAACTTTTTTTTCACTTTTTTGAAATTGTGACTGTCTTCCATCCTTTATATCATTTGCCAAAATTCATAAGTCATGGAGGATGGTTCTGTAAGCATATCTTCAAATAATTTTAGCACCCCTAAAATGTAAGTACAGAAGATTTGGAGCTAGAAAGGGATCTTAGAGATCATTAAGTCTGATTAATCAGTTAATAATCAGGTGAACTCAGGTCCACCAATTCAAGATGTATTGCTGTTTTCCATCATAACACTTTATTATTTATCCAGACCAGGAAATTTTAATTCATGGCTGGCAGCTAGCCATTCCCTTGGTGATACTCCTACTGTAGAACTAAGCACAAAATGAGCTCAGCTATATCACAAATGCACAGTGACCTGTATCTGAACTTCTGCCTACCATGGGATTTATTCTTGGCAATACAGTTTTTATTAAGAGTGGTCTTTTTTATCCCAAAATGAAAATATCCAGGAATAATATAGTCAAATTCCAAAGGTTCCAAGTCAAAGAGAAAATATTGCAAGGAGACAAAAAAAAAATAATTCAAATACAGTGAAGCTACAGTCAGGATCACACAAGATTTAGCAGCTTCCCCCATTAAAGGACTGGAGGTCTTGGAATATGATATTCCAGAAGGCAAAGGAGCTAGGATTATAACCAAGAATAATCTACCTAGAAAAACTGAGTATAATTCTTTGAGGGAAAAATGGATATTTAATGAAATAGAGGACCTTTAATCATTCCTGATGAAAAGATCAGAGCTGAATAGAAAATTTAACTTTTAAATACAACACTCAAGAGAAGCATAAAAAGGTAAATCTGGAAGAGAAATCATAAGGGACTCAATAAGGTTAAACTGTTTACATTCCTATATGGGAAGATAACACTTATAACTTCTAAGAATTTTATCATTATTAGGGCAGTTAGAAGGAGCATATATAGACAGAGGGCACAAGTATTCATTGACTATGATGATCTAAGAAAAAATTAAGGAAAAGAATGTTTAAAATAGGTAAATAATAAATTGAGGGGGAATGACAAAGGGGGTGGTTCCAGAAAAAAACAAACAAGTATGGCAAAACCTATACGAACTGATGCAATTGGAAGTTAGCAGAACCAAAACATTGTATATAGTAACAGCAATAGTGTAATAATGATCAACTGAGAAAGACTTGGCTACTCTGATGAATACAGTGAATCCAAGACATTTCCATGATGAAAAAATGCTATACACCTCTAGAGAGAGAGAATTGATGAACTATGAGTGCAAACCGAAGCATAATTTTTTTCATTTTTTGGTGACATGGCTAATATGGAGCTATATTTTTCATGATTTCACATGTATAATTGATTGATATCATTTTGTTTGCCTTCTCAGGGAGTGTGAAAGGGCTGGGAGGGAGGGAGAGAATTTGAAATTCAAAATTTAAAAGGAAAAGAATGTTAACAATAATTTTTTTTATTATTTCAGTGGTAAAAAAGGGATGTATTGGGAGTAAGGAGAATGGGGAAAATTATCTCACATAAAAGAGGCACTCAAGGAAGAACTTTTACAGCAGAGGGAGAATTGAGGGGGTGGGAAATGCTTGAACCTCATTCTCATCAGATTTGGTTCAAAAAGGGAATAAGTACATACTCAATTGAGTATAGAAATCTATCTTACCCAACAGGGAAGTAGAAGGAAAAGTAGATAAGGGAGGGCAAATTAAGGGAGTCAGTGGTCAGAAGCAAAACAGTTAACATAAAAGGAAAGAGAGGAGGAGAAGAGATGAATGAGACAGTGGGGGGGGCAAAGATAGAGGGAAATGCAGAGTTAGTAATCGTAACTGTGAATGGAATGGGATGAACTTAACCAAAAATGAAAACAGAGAGAATAGATTAGAAACCAGAATTGAACAATATATTGTATACAAGAAACACATCTGGAACAGAGAGACACACATGGAGAACAAAAAGGGGGGGAAGGGGCTGGAGCAGAATCTATTATGCTTTAGTTAAGGTAAAAAAGACAGGGGTAGCACTCATGATTTCAGACAAAACAAAAGTAAAAATAGACCTAATTAAAAGAGATAAGCAGGGAAACTTTTTTTTTCTAAAAGGTACCATAAATAATGAAGTAAAAACAATAATAAACATATATGCACCAAATGGCATAGCACTCAATTATTAAAGGAAAAGTAAATGAGTTATAGGAGGAAATGGTAAAATTACTCTAGTGGGGGACCTCAACTTTCCCCTCTCAGAAGCAGATAAATCTAACCATGAAATAAATAAGAAAAAAAAGTTAAGGAGATGAATAGAATTTTGGAAAAGTTAGATATGATAGACTTCTGGAGAAGTCTACCATATTTAATGGAAATTAAATGAAAATAGAAAGATGTACGCTTTATTCTCAGCTGTACAAGGCACCTTCACAAAAATTGACCATGTAGTAGGACATAAAACCTCACAAACAGAAAAGCAGAAATATTAAGTGCATCCTGTTCAGAACATAATGCAATAAAAGTAACACTCAATCAAGGGCCATGGAAAGATAGATTAAAAATTAATTAGAAACAGTTAATTAATCCTAAAGAATGAGTAGGTCAAAGAATAAATCATAGAAATAATCAATACTTTTGTTAAAGAGAATGATAAGAATAAGACAATATTTCAAAATTCGTGGGATGCAGCCAAAACAGTACTTAGGGGAAATTTTATATCTTTAAATGCTTAGGTCAATAAGTTAGAGAAAGACCAGATCAATAAATTGGACATATAATTTTAAAAAACTAGAAAAAGAAAAATTAAAAAACCCAATTAAACACCAAATTAAAAATCCAGAAAATCAAAAGAGAGATGAATAAAATTGAAAGTAAAAAATAAGCAAACATTGAACTCCTAAATAAAAATAGGAGCTAGTAGTAAATATATATATATAAAGGCCATTGATTAATTTGATTGAAAAGAAAACCAAATTAGCAGTATCAAAAGTGAAAAGGGTGAATGCACTAAAGATGAAATTAAAGGATTATTAGGCTCTATTTTGTCAATTATACGACAATAAATCTGATAATCTAATGAAATGGATGAATATTTACAAAAATATAAACTGTTCAGATTAACAGAAGAGGAAATAGAATACTTACATAATTCTATCTTATAAAAAGAAATTGAACAAACCATCAACAAGCTCTCTAAGAAAAAATAAATCCCAAGGATCAGATGGATTTACAAGTGAATTCTACCAAACATTTAAAGAACAATTAATTCCAGTACTATATAAACTATTTGGAAAAATAGACAAAGAAAGATTTCTACCAAATCCTTTTTATAACAAAATTTTATTTTGATACCTACACCAGGAACAAAAAAAGAAAGAAAACTATAGACCAACTTCCCTAATAAATATTGATACAAAAATTTTAAATACAATCTGGCTAGGATATTACAATAATATATCACAAAGATCATGGGGCACATAGATGGCAGAGAAGATAGAGTGCTAGGCCTAGAGTCAAGAAGACTAATTTTCCTGAGCTCAAATCTGGCCTCAGACATTTACTAGCTGTATGACCCTGGCCAAGTCACTTAACTCTATCTGCCTCAGTTTTCTTATCTGTAAAATGAGTTGGAGAAGGAAATGGCAAACCACTCCAGTATCTATGACAAGAAAATCCCAAATATGATCATAAAGAGCTAGACATGACCGAAAAACAACATCAGATAGATCATACTCTGTGACCAGGTGAGATTTATACCAGGGATGCAGGACTAGTTCAATAGTAGGAAAACTATCAGCTATCAGATATATGATTATCTCAGTAGATACAGATAAAGCTTTTAACAATATAACACTCCTATTAAAAACACTAGAAAGCATAGGAATAAATGGAGCTTGTCTTAAAATTGTATGTAGCATCTACCTCAAATCATCAGCAAGCATTATCTTTAATGGAGATTAACTTGAAGCCTTCCCAATAGGATCAGGGGTGAAGCAAAGATGCCCATGATCATCACCATTATTCAATACTGTACTAGAAATTATAACTATAGCAATAAGAGAAGAAAAATTGAAGGATTTAGAATAGAGAATAAGGAAATAAAATTATCACCCTTTGTAAATGATATGATGGTATACTTAGAGCCCCCTAAAAAATAAACTAAAAAACTAACTGAAACAATTAACAACTTTAACAAAGTTGCAAGAAATAAAATAAACCCACATAAATCATCAGTATTTCTTTATATTGCCAATAAAATCCAACAGGAAGAGATAGAAAGAGAAATTTCATTTAAAATAATTGTAGACAACATAAAATGCTTGGGAGTCTATCTGCTAAGACAAACCCAGGAGCTATAAGAATATAAATTACCAAACACTTTTCACATGAATAAAGATAATCTAAATAATTGGAGAAACATTAATTGCTCATGGATTGACTGAGCCAATATAATAAAATGACAATTCTACCCAAATTAATTTACTTATTCAGTTCCATACCAATCAAACTACCAAAAATTTTCTTATAGAGCTAGAAAAAAAAATAACAAAATTCATCTGGAAGAACAAAAGGGCAAGACTATCAAAGGAATCAATGGAAAAAAAAATGTGAAGGAAGGTAGTTTAGCTAGACCAGATCTCAAACTGTATTACAAAATAGTAATAATTAAAACAATCTGGTCCTGGCTAAAAAATAGGATGGTAGATTAGTATGGAATTGATTAGTATAAAATACACAGTAGTAAATTACCACAGTAACCTAGGGTTTGATAAACTCAAAGATTCAAGCTTTTGGGACAAGAACTCAATATCTGACAAAAATTGCTAGGAAAACTGGAAAAAAATTTAGTGGGAGCTAGACCAACATCTCATACCATACAGCAAGACAAAGTCAAAATGGAAAAATGATTTAGACATAATGGGTGATATCACAAGCAGATTAGGGGAGCATGGAAAATTCTACCCGTCAGATCTACGGATAAGGGGAGAGTTTATGACCAAATAAGAGATAGAGAGGATCAAGGGAAGTAAAATACATAATTTTGATTACAATAAATTAAAAAGTTTTTGCAAAAACAAAACCAAACTTATAAGGAAAAGAGGAAACTGGGGATGGGTGGATTTACAGCAATTTTTTTCTGATAGAGGCATTTCTCAAATATACAGAGAACTGAGTCAAATTTATAAGAATACCAGTCATTCTCAACTAATAAATGGTCAAAGGATATAAGCAAGCAGTTTTCAGAAGAAAAAACTAAACTATTTATAGTCATATGAAAAGTGCTCTAAATCACTATTGATTAGAAAAATGCAAATTAAAATAACTCTGAGGTACCACCTCACTCCTATCAGATTGTCCAATATGACAGAAAAGGAAAATAGCAGGTATTGTATGGGATGTGAAAAAAATTGGGACACTAGAGCACTGTTAGTGGAGTTGTAAATTGATCCAACCATTCTGGAGAGCAATTTGGAACTATGCCCAAAGGGCTATAAAACTGTACATACTCTTTGACCTAGCAATACCACTACTAGTTCTCTATACCAAACACTTTTTTTTAAAGGAAAAGGACCTATATATACAAAAAAATATTTATAGCAGCCATTTTTGTGGTAGCAAAAAACTGGAAACTGAGGGGCTGCCCATCAATTGAAGAATGCCTGAACAAGTTGTGATATATGATTGTGATGGAATATTATTGTATTACAAGCAACGATGAGCAGGATGGTTTCAGAAAAATCTGGAAAGACATATGAACTGATGCAAAGTGAAGTGAGCAGAACCAGGAGAACATTGTATACAATAACAACAATATTAAATGATGGTCAACTGTGAATAACTGGATGATTTTAATCAAAACAATGATCCAAGAGAATTCTGAAGGACTTATGAGCCACCTCCAGATCTACCTCTAAGATTCACCTATCTACCTTTAGAGAAAAAATCGGATGGAGTTTGAGTGCAGATTGAAGCATACTTTTTCATGTTATTTTCCCTGCTTTTTTTTTTCTTTTTTGGCAACATGTCTACTACGAAAATGTGTTTGACATTCTTTCGCATGTATAATTGATAGCATTTTGCTTGCCTTTTCAGTAGGTGGGTGAGGGGTCTGAGGGAAGAAGAGAATTCAGAACTCAATTTTAAAAAAAGAAAGAATGTTAAAAATAAATAAATTTAAAATTAAAAATAAGTAAAATAGCAGTGTTTATCCTAGTCTTTTAACAAAAATCATTTAAACTCTCACTTGAACCAGAATTATCTTTCCATAAATAAGAGGTTTTGTATCATTCTCAATTTCAGTTAAAAAGCATACTCACTTAAACCTTTCCAGTCTATTAATTTTCACTTGTTATTACTTATCATTGAGTTTTTACTTCTTAAATAGGAAGTTTTCTACACCTCCAAGTCCTGCCTATTAGATATGAATCAGGCAACTGTTATTCAGCTTAACAAAGGAAGATTCAAACTTTTCTACTAATTCTTTTTCTAATTCTTTTCTAAGTAGCGTAAGTTGGAATGACATTCTTCCATTTTTTTTTCCTTTTCTTTTCTTTCTCCAGTACCTATCACAGTGCTTGGCACATAGTAGGCACTTAATAAATGTTAATTAATGGACTCTGAAGATCTACTGAGTAGGTCAAGCATAGGATCCAGGGCTAGAAGGGACTATAAAGATGCTTTAGTCAACCCCTTTATTTTACACATAAGAAAAGTAAGGTACAGAGAGGGGATCTAATTCATCCCTGGTCAGACAAGTAAGATCATAAGTTTAGAACTGGAGGCCAGCCAATCCAACCTCATTACAAGGATGCAGAAACATGACCATAGAAGTTCAGTGATTTTTCTATGGTCATATAGGTAGTAGAGCCAAGGTTCAAACTCAGGTCTTCTGATTCCCAACACTGAACTATGCTACTTTAGCATACTCTCTGTTTAGGCACAAAGGTGTTAACACATAAAACTATTAGCTAAACAAAGACATTAGCTAAGCTCTGCTCTGTTCTCATTCCATTCAAGAAAATACAATTACTGTCTGATGTGTTGATGGTGAAACCTTACTGCAGATTACCACTACACAAGAAGTTTCACAATTTTACCAGCAATGCAATGAATATATCATGAAGTAGCATATCAAACATGTAGAGAGCTGAAAAGTAAACTCTAAAAACATAAAAATATCAGAAAAGAGGTCCATCAGTTACAAAGTCACTGTGACCCCTTAGATCAGGCACTTTGCACAAATGCCATTGTCAAAGTGATTGAATGACTCCATTCATTTCTTTATTCAATAACTATTTATTGAATGACTGTCATTCAGCTGCAAGGGATATAGAAAGGAATAAAACAGGTTCCTAGAACTAATGTATCTTTACAGCAGAATAAGGGAGATAATAGTGATGTCATCAACACGTACACAGAGAATGATACTTAAAAAATAGGATTTACAATATGAAAGGTATACAGTGTTATGTTCATCAAGAGAAGGGAAAGTCTATTTCCAATTGGAAGGATCAGTGGAAGCTACCTGGAGAAGATGTCATTTGAAAGAATGAAGGAATAGAAAAAAAATAATTATTGATAGATACCATTTATCAGTGCTCCCAAGACAAGCTAGAAAGACTGATTGATTGTCAAAACCTTGCAGCTGTTCTTGATCTTGACAAAGTGATGCGTATCAAAGTCTACATTATGACTAGCAGTCAGGAGCAGGTAAGAAATACAAATGCTCATGATTAGATGCCAAGGCTGAAAAGTTTTTCTTTCAACTTTTTGAAAGATCTACTTTGTCAGTCAAGGACATTAAGAAAAAAAAATAATGACATAATTTCTGAGGCTTTCAATCAGGGAAAGGAGAGGATATTAGTTCAGCATTTTCATACTTTAGGGATATGCCAGGAAATTTTTAGACCCACTTCTAATACTATTTTTAAGATAAAAAAGAAAGAAGGCTATGGTTTGCAACTCTCATTTCATCTTTCTGTCCTCCATTGTTAGCAAGATCATGGTCTGAATCTTTATGGACCAAATACTGAATACAACTGTATCATTCTTAGAGTGAGCAATGCCACCAAATTGTTATAATAGTTGTTGTATAGAACAGGAAAGTGATTTTTACTGGGAAGTAGTTTTCATAAAGACAAAACTTGAAAAAAGGAAAAAAAAACAAACAAATATCTGAGCTTTATTTGAAATTCTGCAGAATACCAAGATAGAGAGAAAATAATAGAAAGGGCTTTGTGCAATTACTAATTTGCTACTAGATTTCAAGGATAAACATTTTTTGGCCCAACTAGCCCTTCCTTAACCTTTGAAATATCTACATATATCATGGAACTAGTAAAAACTTTAGAATTTTCAAAATTGGAGTATACTGTCAAGGAGATAAACTCCTTGAACCAAATCACTACCATTTCCTAGTTAACCTTAGATGTGGCAGAGCTCTTTAAGATTTATTTTAAAACAGCAAAAATATAATACTAAGAAAAGTTATTTATAATTATCTTGTCATACTTATTAAGGTTTTCTAGAGCCATTTGAATACGACTTAATTTAATTTCATTCCATTCTATTGTTTATACAACAATTATTCAGAATGACTGCAAAGGTAAAAGAAGAATAGAAGTGTATTGCACAGAAAAAGGGGGGGGGCATGTACAATACACAGCCTTCAATACTTAAGAAATATATTGAATTTACATCTAGGACCTATGGCTCTGAAATTAAAAAAAAAACAACCTCCCTTTAAATGCCCAGTAGGAAAAAAAATAATAATTTAACCAATAATCAGCCAACTGCATTAAATGAATAAAGAATAAGTAACAGAAGGTGTTTACATTAACTTACAAAGGTAGTAATATTCCACCAAGCTTAATGATCTCTTACTTAGGTTAAATACAGATGTTCAAGTGAGGTGTTATCTACTGAAACAAAGTGCAAACCACGGTAAATATGCCGCTCACCAAAAACAGCTGGCATGATGAACGTTCAGTTATAGGTTTTTGGTTTGCCGTGCAATTTTGCAGTGGAAATTTAGTAAACCAGAATTGGATGATGTATCATCAGTTAAGCAAATCTTGATTTTGCTTTCCTTGCATCCTCTTCAGTAAACAAGTTGGTCAGTGTTCTATTGACATTTCTCACCCCTCCCACCTTTAAAATCATCACTAGAAAAACTTGCAATTATAAACAGGGAAAATCACAAGAATTCACTGGATGACTGCACTCATTTTTGAAATGAAAGTCAATGAATAAAAAGACAATTTGTTGATGATAAGATGCAACAATCAATTGAATTGATTTTAAATGGGCTTATTTACTTGCTAAGCTACAAATTTCAAGCTGAAATATTTTCTGAAATTAAGAAAGCAAAATTATATTTCATCATTATTCAGCCATCCAGTAATATTCCCACCAAGAATATTAGTCAAATGGGAGCCATATTTTAGGAAGGATAGTAATAAGTTGGATATTCTCCAGAACATGATAACTAGGGTAGTGAAGGGCCTTGCATTCATATCAAATGAAAGTCTGTTAAAGGATCTGGGGATGTTTACTTTTTTTTTTTTTCAGAGGATTTAATAACTAACATTTGCATAGAGTTTCATAAATTGATTGCAAACCACTTTGTCTGTATTTCAAATATCTTTAAAAATGATCACCATTTTTCAAGTATTTAAAGGGCTGTCATATGAAAGAGATACTTGGCTCTAAAGGACAGAACTGGGAGCAGTAAGAAGAAATTACAAGGAGGCAAATTTGTGCTAGATACAAACAAAAACTTCCCAACAACGAGTTATCGAGGAGTGGAATGGGACTCCTCGCTAGGTGACCTCTTTTCAATTATGTTGTGAAGGGGATTTTTTGAGGCACATGGGTTGGACTACAAAGGTTCTGAGATCCCTTCTAACTTTGATTTTATGATTCTTTTATTCAAAGCATTGTTGTTATCCATTGAAGGACTTCTATAAAAGAGTTCTATAGACTTCATTGATGTCCTTGAAAAGACTAGATTGGCATCACAAATCTTTAGAAATTAATATTGGATGGGATTAATATAAAAATTCAAGAAGCCAAGGCTATAATAACTGATGCAGTAAATGTGGGTATTGAGTACAAAGGAATGCAAACAACTATTCTGCAGGAAAAGGAATTTGCTATATTTGTGCTATATATACAGGCACATGATCTTAATCTACCAGGTATAATATTCAGTTCCTTTGAATAATAGGTCTCTTACTTTTTTTTTCAAAATAGTACAAAGACCTTCACATTCTTTTCAAGTTCCACCAGCTGCTGGAAAATGTTAATGAATACATTACAGTTATCTCTTAAAGGTCACTCAGAAACCCTGAGGCAAGTGCTATGAAAGTGTTGCATTCACAAATAATATTAGTATTTAAAGTGTTGAATGATATTGTCCCAAATATGTTGGCATATTCAGAAATTATTTCTACAGCCTAAAGTCTTCTTAATCAAATATATTTTCTATTTTTGTGTATATACTAGTGAATTAGAATTGAATTCTGAACTGTGTTAATGCAGAACATAGAGCACTGCAATCCAAAAACTGAAGACTCACATATGGCAGTTGGATTCAAGCATGGCAAAGGATATCCCATGAAGGGAAATCTGAAGAATTTCTCATTTTCATGCAACAAAACTGCAAAAGTGGTAACAAAGCAATGCAAAACACCACTGATTCATCACAAAGAAATAAAAAAAATGATATTCAATAATAAGGCCTTTTAAGAAAGAATTGAAAAATAATTGAAGACTAAATAACGTAAGTCTAAAAAACTGGTGGGTCAAAGAGCAAATTATGGAAAGAATAGATAATTTAATTAAAGAAAATTATGAAAATAAGAAAACATACCAAAACCAAAAGCTAAAATGGTTCTTAAGGAAAATTTTATTTCTCTAAACACTTTCATCAGCAAAGGAGAAAAACAAATTAATGAACCAGGCATGGAAATATTTTTAAAAATTGAACAACTACAAATCAAAATTCCCCAAATAAGTAACAATACAGAAATTCTGATAATTAAAGGAGAAATTAATAAAATTGAAAGAAGAAAAAACATCACTTTGATAAGTAAAATTAAAGCTTGTTTTTTGAAAAAAATCAAGTAAACAATTATCAGTATGATTTTTAAAAAAGAAAACCCTGACTGCTTTGATCAAAAATGAAAATAAAAAGAAAATTCACAATTGAAGAGGAAACAAAGTAAATTATCAGAATCTATTCTGATCAATCATGCACTAACAAAGCTGATAACTTAGAGAAAGCAAATGAATATGTACAACAATATAAAATATCCTGATTAACAAAGTAAGAAATTTAAATAATTTAATATCAGAAGAAAGTGGACAAACCATAAATGAACTCCCAAAGAAGAAAGAAAAAACTCCAGGAACAGATGGATTTACAAGTAAATTCTACCAAGCATTCAAAGAACAATTAATTTTAATGTTACATAAACTATTTGTAATAATTAGGAAAGATGAGGCTCTTCTAATCTCTTTTTTAAAACAAATATGGTTTTGATAACTAAACTAGAAAAAGACAAAGAGAGAAAACTATAAGGCAATATCCCTAATGAACATTAGCAAAAATATTCACATAAAGTATTATCAAATATGAACAAATTGGATTTATGCCAGCAAAGCAGGGTTGTTTCAATGTAAGGAAGACTACAAATATGATAAATCATATAAATATTAAAAACCATATGATTATATCAATAGATATAAAAAAAGTCTTTTGACAAAATCTACAACTCACTTCTGTTTCAAAAAAACATAGTTGAAAGTATAGGAATAAAAAGACCTTTTATTAATATAGTAAGCAATATCTATCTAAAAAACAAAAGCAAACATCATACGTAAACGAGAAAAGGTAGAGGTCTTTCTAGTAAAATTAGCTGTAAAACAAGGAGGTCCCTTATCACCCCTACTATTTAATGTAGTCTTGGAAATACCAGCTCTAGCAGCAAAAAGGATGAGAAATCAAGGGAATAAGCATAAGCAAATAAGAAACAAAATCATCACTTTTGCAGTTATGATGATTTATGTAAAACAAATCCTAAAACATCACTCAAAAATTAACTGAATTAAGTTCAGCAGAGTTGTAGAGTATAAAATAAATCCACATAAATCATCAGCATTCCTGTATATCACCAACAAAACCCAACAGGAACAGTGAGGAAATGAAATTCCATTCAAAATAGAATATTTGGGACATATGAACCAAGACTCACCAAGGAACTAGAGAATTATAAAAGTCTTTGCGAAAATATAGACATGGATAATTGGAAAATATTAACTGCTCATATGTAGGCCAAGCTAATATGCTAAGAATTTTAATATTACCTAAATTAACTTACTTACTCAATTCCATACCAATCAAATCACCAATGAGTTATTTTATGGAGAGAGAAAACATAGTAGTAAAATTCATGAAGTCAAGAATGTTAAGAGTAATAATGAGTAATTATTGGGAAGAATACTTAGAAATTATTAGGAAGAAGGGACTCTATCAGTACCAGATCTCAAACTATAGTACAAATCACTAATCTTTAAAGTGATTTGGATACTGGTTAAATGATCCATGAAACAGAGAAGCAAATGAATGAGAAGCAAATGAACATGGTGGCAGTGTCTGAGAAATTCAAAACCCCCAGTTACCTGAAGGGAAGAATTCGTTATCTGACAAAATCTGCTGGGGAAGCCAAAAAGCAGTTTGACAGAAATTAAGTTTGGACTAATACCTCACACTATATAAACCAAATGGATGCATGACTTAGAAATAAAAGGTGGCATCTTAAGCAAATTAGAGGATCAAGGAAGAAATTACCTTTCAGATACATGGATAGAGGTAGAATTCATTACTATACAAGCTATGGAGAAGATCAAAGAAAATAAAATGAACAATTTTGATGATTTAAAATGTAAAAGTTGTAAAAACAAAATAGAATTAAATTAAAATTAACAGGGAAACAAGTAACTGGGGAAAACATTTACAGTAAATGTATCTGATAAAGTTTTCATATCCTAGATATATAAGGAATATATTCAAATTTGTAAAAATAAGAGTCATTCCTCCATTAGTAAAGATGACAAATGAGATAATGACAAATGTTGGAGGGAATACAAGACAGGAAAGTATATTAATGCATTATTGGTGGGGCTATGAATTGATACAGCCATTTTGGAAAGCAATTTGAACCTGTGGCCCAAAAGTCAACAAACTGTGTTTACCCTTTGACCCAAAGTTACCATTTACTAGGTCTATAGCCCAAAGAAATTAAAGCAAAAAAAGACCTACCTGTACAAAAACATCGACTGCAGCTATTTTCACAGTACTCAAAAATGGTAATTAAGGGGGTGCCAATCTAGTGGGGGAGTGGTTGAAAAGGCAATGGAATATTATTGTGCCCTAAGGAATGATTAAATAGTTTTCGAGGAAACTGGGAAGACTTTTATGAACTAATGCGGAATTAAGCAAGTAGAACTGGAACAATTTATATAATGACACGATAAAGACAAAATATTTTGAAAGAGTTTAAAATGCAAATCAAGACAATGATACACAACGAATCCAGAGGACAAAATATGAAACATACCACCTATTTCGTACCAAAGAGATGAACTTAAAATGCAAACTGAAACCTATGTTTTGAGACAAGGCCAATGTAGGAATTTATTTTGCTGGACTGTGCGTGAGTTTTAGACTATGACAATAAGAGTTTTTGCTTTCATCTATTTATTGTTCAAATGGGGGTAGGTACCATGGGAGGGAGAGATAATAAACTTTTGTAAGAAAAACAAAGCGACGCAAGGCCTGTTTTGTCTTTAATTGAAGTTCATATACACAGAAAAGAAACTGATTATCTATATGTCATTTTTCTCCTAGCCAAAGCATCAAACGAATGTAGTTGTTTTGTTTTGTTTTCTCTTTTTAAGGTTTCATTGGATATGTAGTTCTTTTCTATCCTGTGATCACAAATACAGAATTGACCATATGAAAAAGAATCTAAAAGAATTTTGCAGTTGTTGGGTCATTTCAGTTACGTCTAACTCTTCGTGACCCCATTTGGGCTTTCCTTGATGAAGATACAGAAGTAGTTTGCCATTTCCTCCTGCAGCTTATTTTACAGATGAGGAAACTGAGGCAAATAGGGTTAAGTGACTTGGTCAGGGTCACATAGCTAGTAAGTGTCTGAAGCCTAGATTTGAACTCACGAAGATGACTCTTTTTGACTCCAGGACAAGCAAGCACTCTATCCACTGCATGACATAGCTGCTGCCTTAGAATTTAACTATAACAAAAATCTAGATATGTTAGAATTCTTTTTAGAGGTGGAGAGCTAAAAGAGTCAGATACAAAACTTGCTTTTTCATGTGGAATTAGCAGCAACTGTTGATCTTTGCCAGCTGACACAGGATGCCCTTAGGGTCTGCTATCCAAACCCAGAAACAGCATTACTCATTTTTAATATCATTATTATATTGCTAATTACCATGGAACCCCAGGAAAGAAGTGTGAAGAAACTGAAAATAATCATAAAATGCTTAAGATTGATTGTCAAATCTAAATATACTTTCCACTCACTGTGCTACTTCAAAGCACATTAATGTTTCTTTGATCAATTACTCTGCAGTCATTAAATCAAGAAAAATTTTATTGTAATCACTATTCAATTTGCTATTGTACTTGTACAAATATAGCTCTGATTGTGTCTGCTGCTTCTGCTGTGTCTCTAGATTGAAATAAGCTGTTCCTCTTTTAAAAGGTAGAGTTGTGTCCACACTTTCTTTGAAGGGCCATCAAGAAAACAGCCCATAAATTTAGAACTTTACTTATGGCACAAAAATACCTTGCTTGGGTGTTGTTAGTATTAACAAAGAGTTCTATTTCCAAAGCATTCACCATTGTTTCTTAAATAGTGAATTCACTTACCTCCTTTAAGTGACTGTTGAAAGATCATTAATTACTTAATAGTCCTAGTGCATAAAATGGACTAGTATATAAATTAACCTGGATTTTTCAGGTTAAAAAAAAAAGAATAATTCTGGTTGGTACCTATTCTCTGGTTGTATACTAGTTAATTCTTATGTTGCTACAAATCTAAGGGGTAACAAAAGAATGGAACTCTCTCCAGTGAGCTTTTTAAGAGCTCTGTAGTGGTCCTTGACTGCTCCAGTCCCAGTTAGCCCTCTATCTAATATTTCTTGGTAGCTCATTAATAACTGCTAATTAGCGGGAATATGGAGGAGTTCTCCTGCCTATTGTAAGTTGCAAAGGCCCAAGGTAGAGCTTGACTTCTCTGCAACTATACACAGATTATCAACAAAACAGCAATTGGGGCAATTTTTTTTAAAACTATGAAGTTAGATTCTCCTTACAGAAAGACTCTCCCTATATGGAGAGCTCAAGTAATGTACTAACACCCAGAAATAAGGCCTCCATTCCACTGTGAATGATCTGTACAGATTTGTGGGAAGACATAAGACAAGAGATGCACAGGATGGGAAGGCTTAGGGATCCTTTCGGAAAGAACACACGTCACAGATGCACTGATGAATTCTATATCATACATAGATGGTGAAGAATAAGTGTTAGGACCTATTAAATATCGATCAGAAATCTTAATGAAAGTTTATGGGACAATGCATGAATTAAGCTGCTATATGCGCAAGCTTTTTGCTTCATTTTATATGGTATTGCTAGAGACTATAATAGAATCGCCTACTGTCTTTACATGTGTAAAACAAATGGATGACGAGTCACAAGTCTCTATGGCTATTCTATTTTCTTCTTGCCAATCCTTACCCTCAAGTTAAATGTACACTACATTTATTTACTTAATAAAATGAGTATCAAAGGTAGTTATACAGTATTTTGTCTCTATTCAGTTCACTGGGTTACAGGAAATCTATTATCATGTTTAATATGAACACAATATCAAAATAACTCGGGATATCAAACTGTATAGCTTTAATTATGTATGTCTTATAGAAAATAGAATAATAGCTCCATACTGAAGTGGTTTTGCATTGCATTACCCTAGGGTGGTACTCAAGAGTTCCAATCACTTTCTGTCAAGTTTCTTTTTACAGCTATAACTGAATCCATATGATGCACAGTGTTTCCTCTTTGAAACTATTTTTAAAAGTTGAAAAGAAAAATGTTTCCATTAGTGTTGGAACACTGACACTGTAAAAGTGTTAAACCATTAACTCCACATTACCTAGAGCTGCTGTAATTTAAACATAAGAAAACAGCTCATATGGTGTTCATTTTGTGCACTGAGTCCATAAGCCATTTGTAATGTCTATTGGCAAGTAGAATATTAAACTGTTACACAGGCCTTCTGCCTTATGGCTAACAGTTATGCTTTCAGTTTCTTTTGCTCCTTCTTCAGTTATTCTAGTGAGTAGAAAATCTCTTATATTTTTCAGAAGCATTAGAAGATAAAAGATGCATATTTCTTCATATATAAAACTATTGAATTATGTCTATGGAAGAAAATTTTTTAAAGAAAAAGATCAGATTCTACATGGGTCATAAGGAATTATCAGATCTGAGCCTGTAAACAAATCAAGGCTTAGGGAAATTGGGAACTGGGAAAAGTTGGTCTTTGGCAACTCTCATTTCAGTGACTTTATCCAACTCCTCTGGTTCCAAACCAGTCCCCAAGTATTGTTTCTATATCCAACTCTCAGGAAGTCTTTCTTTCAGCTTACACTCACTAAGCAGGTAGCTTCCACAGAATAACTTAAGGTGCCATTCTTTTCAGGATTTTATGACCTTGTGCCATTAGGACATCAGGACAAAATTTCAGATTCTTGACTCAGGCATAAGAGTTAATTCTTATGTTGCTGCAACTCTAAGGGGTAACAAAAAAATGGAACTCTCTCCAGTGAGCTTTTTAAGAGCTCTGTAGCGGTCCTTGACTACTCCAGCCTCAGTTAGCTCTCTATCTAATATTTCTTGGGATCTCATTAATAATAGTAATGTTGAGGTATAGGGGTTAGGGGTGCTTGGACCCCAAAATCACGACACATGGGTCCTGCCTGAAAGAATTCTACCCAAGTCTTCTTTCAGCCAAAGACAAGGTTTATTAGAATATCCGTCATGTTGGGCAGACTCTTAAGGAATCTGAACATTAGTGAGCTATTGGCTAAATTTTAAGAATCTGAGCACCTTAATGGTGACAAGATGGACCTTATATACAGAAAGACTGTGGGAGGGATCTAGGAGTGGCCAAGTAGTTTGGGGTGACTGGAGGAGGGGTCTAAGGAAATCTAGATGGGAGTGACCAGTAAGCTGGGGTGAACAGAACTCCTGGGACCCGGACCTTGTGGCCAAGGGAGAATGGAGCCTAGCTAGGATTAAGGGTGGGAAATGGCTGGGGGCCATAGAGAGGTAAAACAATGGAGGACTAGGCCAGGTTAAGGGTAACAGAGAATTGGGAGATTGGGTTTAGCCACAATGAAAGGCCAGTTGATGGGATTATAGCCTCAGGGGAATGCCAGAGATTTGGCCATGTGGGAAAGTCTAGGGTTTTTCCTTTCTGGGGTCTGGATCCCATCCTCATCAGTAACAATCCTTACTCGAGGACATTCTACTAGACCATGCAGTCCTTCTTAAATTTGGGCCTATCATATTTTGATAGAGATTTCCTACAGACCCCAGACCTTCAGGTACCTTGGCAGATGTGGGGTAGGCAAGGAGATGACAGCATCCTTTAAAACCTTCAAAGCCCACCAGTTAGAGTGCCACCTCTTCTATCTCATCAGAAGGCTAAGCCTTCTTCTAAGCACAACATTAAAATAATAAGCACTCAGCAACAAGATTTAATAACAGTTGCCTCTTTAGTTACAGTAATTAGTTACACTAATGATTTTTGCCTCTGTCTCCTACATTTTGTAGGACTACATTTCGTAGACTATTTGTATCTTTGGGTAGAAATTAAAATCTCAACAGTATGCTAGGATTCACAAATGAGAATTAAATAGATGTGGCATTTCCTCATTTTAGGGCTAAATTTTGTTTTTTTTTGTCATCTTTCCCCAAAATTTTTTTTTTAGAATTACTAGATAACAATACATGAGGCATCAGAAGAGTGATATAGTTTTCCAATTGCCCTCTCCTAAATGAGCCCCTTGTCTTTTCTATAAAACAAAACAAAACAAAACAAAACAAAACAGAAAAATTATTAAAATTCCCATTGTGGAAAATTTGGCCTGGAGGAGAGGGAGGAATGGAATATATAACTTCTACTAGACTGGCAGGACAATGCAAAAAAGACAATGGCAGAAGTCAATCTTATTTCAGGGAACTTTAAAAGATATTTTTCTTGAATGTCAGGTGATTTATATGATTGAGGAAGGTGCCGGAATCCCTCAGTATACTCAGCTGGATCTTTATTATTATCAATAGGGCAACAATCTCCATCAGTGCAGATCACAACTCATCTGTGCCTTTTGATCCTGTATGATATCATAAATTCTTCACAGGATATTCACCCAATGAAGTAGGAAACTTTACTGCAGATCTCTTGAAATCATGTGTATAGCACTGATGCATGCAAATGGTATCCTTATCACTGGCTACATGACTCACCTATCTTCTTTTCTGGTCATATATTTCTAAGTTTTCTTTTATTTACTTCTTATGTACTTCTCTTCCATAACTTTTTTTTTCGGTACAGCTCTAGCCTCATGTCTACCATGTACCATTCCATTGTTTTTGGATGAGCATCAACTTTCATTCTTTAAAGACTGTGGAATCCTATGACTAATCGTCATGTATCACTGGAAAAACTGTTGTTTAAATGTTGGGCCTTTGTTTTAGGGAAGCTTAGAAAAATTAAAACACCCTGAACAGTTTGCTAAAGGCAATCTAGCCAATTCTACCTCTTACCTTAAAACGCCATTCATAAGGTCTGTCCAATATATGTACACACATATATATATATGTATAATCATGTACCTGCATGTTCATGTGTGTTGTTTTTCAGTCATTCAATAGTGCCCAACTCTTAGTGACCCTGTGGACCATAGCATGCCAATACTGTCCATTGAGTTTTCTTGGCAAAATACTAGGGAGGTTTTCCATTTCCTTCTCCAGTACATGAAAGTAAAAAGAGGTTAAGTGATTTGCCCAGGGTTATACAGCTAGTAAGTATCTGAGGCTGGATTTGAACTTGGGTCTTCCTGATTCCAGGCCCAGTGCTCAATCCACTGAGCCATCTAATTGCTTCTGCCCATGTTTACATGCATGCATTTATATACATATATGCATGTATGTATACATAAACATCTATATATGTACCAGTCCATTTATCTATGTATTAATTCATATTATGTGTGTATGTGTGCTGATAGAACTGTTTTATGGAAAACACATTTGGAATCTAACATTAGTACTATCTTTGGACTTTGGTTCCTAATATTACAGTCTCCAGTGTATTACATGAGAAATTACCCCAAAGAAACAAAGGTGAGAAGAGCAGCTGGAGTAGGATAAGCATATAAAGAGAAAGGCCAGGCTAAAAATAATGCAAGTACCTTTTAGATTGGCAAAATTGACAACAACAAAAAATGTAAAATTACAAATGTTAGAGGGGCTGTAGGAAACACACCTAAGTGTTTGTAGAGTTGTGAATTGGTACAGCTATTCTGGAAAGCAATTTGGAATTATGTACCAAAAGTCACTAAATTGTGTATACTCTTTGATTCATTAGTATCACTACAAGACCTCTACTCCCAAAAGGAAAGGAAACGAATGTGTGTAAATGCATATGTATACTGAATGCATATGTATATGTATATGTGTGCATGTATGTTAACATATACATATATCCAAATACACATATATATGTATGTGTGTGTGTGTGTGTGTGTGTGTGTGTGTGTATACTTACATACTCTTTATGGAGACAAAGAACTAGAAACTAAATGAATGTCCATTAATTGGAGAACAGCTGAATAAATGACAATATACAAATATAGTGGAAAACTGTTGTGTTATAAACTGATTTAGAGTGTAAAAGTTATTTAAACAAGGGGAACAGTTTATATGATAACCACAACACTGCAAAAATTAACAACTGTACAATTAGAGGTGGAGCCAAGATGATGGAATAGAGAAAATACTCAGCTGAGCTCTCCCAACATTACCTTTCAAACAACCTCAAAATAACGTCTCAAATTGAATTCTGCAATGGTAGAGCCAACAAAAGGTCAGAGTATGACATTTTTCTAGTGTAAGACAAATTACGAGGTCAGAAAGAGAAATCTGTGACATGGGGGTGGAGGCTGTCTGAAACCCACAAAGATGAAACACCTGGGACCAGGTGGCAGTGACAGAAGAAGCAGCAATTTCAGGAGCTCTGAAGCTATAGATGGTAAGGGGACCTGGCAACTGATCAGAAAGCACTTACAGAGGATTCCTGGGCTAGCACTGAATGCAGGACTAGACACAGTTTGGCAAATCCATTGCCTATACCCATTTCTGGGTCATAGTTCAAGGGCAGAGAGGAGCACTTTTCATCAAGAGCCAAAAAAAGCCATGAGGGGCAGTATTACTTTTGTTTACAAGGTATTAGGAACACTGAAGAAAGGTATCACTTCCCATCCCAAGGGATCAGGGACTCTGAGGAACAGTATAGACTGCAATCCCAAGAAATCAGGGGTCCTTCCTTGTAAGGACCAGAGTGTAGACCAGGACAGCAGTGACCACACTTCTCCCTAATCACACCACCTTGGAAGCACCAAAAATGTCTAAACCTCCCAAAGTGGATCTGAAAATAGCAGTGTGGAGAAGTCTAAAGTTTGAGACAATTGCTGCTCTACTCCCCATGCTGGGAACAGAGCCCAACTTTAATGTAAAGTTCAAAATCAAGAAGGATGGAAAAAAAAATGAGCAAATTGCAAAAAACAGACCTGACCATTAAAAAAACAAACAACAACAACTACTATGATGGTGAAGGGGAAAATCAAGACACAAACTCAGAAGAAGAGAATGAAATCAAAACAGCTACAAGTAAACCCACAAAGGGAAAAAAATGTGTATTGGACACAAGTACAACTACAAATCCTAGAAGAGCTAAAAAAATGATTTTCAAAATCAAAGAGTGGGAGATACAAACATCTGGTAAGCAAATGAAAGTAAAATTGTCTTTTTATGAAGACAATTAACAGCTTAGTAAAAGAGGCACAAAAAATACTGAAGAACATAATATCAAAAAAATAGAATTGGTCAAATGAAAAAAGAGGTACAAAAGTTCACTGAAGAAAATATTTCCTTAAAAATTAGAATTAGACAAATGTAAGCTAATGACTTCATGAGAAATCAACAAACAATAAAAGAGTCAAAAGAATGAAAAAGAGAAGAAAATGTAAAATAACTCATTGGAAAAACAAACAACTAAGCTGGAAAATAGGTCAAGGAAAGATAACTTAAGAATTATTGGACTACCTGAAAGCCATAATCAAAGAAAAGACTACTTATCATACTTCAATAAATCATCAAGAAAAACTGTTCTAGGATCATCAAACCAGAAGATAAAATAAAAATTTTAATCACCACTTGAAAGAGATCCCAAAATTAAAACTCCAAGGAATATTATAACCAAGTTCCAGAGCTCCCAGGTCAAAAAGAAAACACTTCAAGAAGTCAGAAAGAAATCACTCAAGATTTAGTAGTTACCATGTTAAAGGAGCAGAGGGCTTGGAATAAAATATTTCAAAAGCCAAAAGAGATGGGATTATAAACCAGGAACCTACCCAGCAAAACTGAGTATAATCTTTCAGGGGGAAAATTATATTTAACAAAAATAAAAGACTTTCAAGCATTACTGATGAAAAGATCAGAGCTTAATAGAAAATCTGACTTTCAAATACAGACTCAAGAAAAGCATAAAAAGATAAACATGAAAGAGAATGGACTCAATAAGGCAAAATTGTTTACCTTTCTATACGAGAAGATGACACACATGTAACTTCTAAAACCTTTACCATTGTTAGGGCAGTTAGAAGGATTCTACATAGAAGGAATGCACAAGACTGAGGCAATTGTTTGGAATTATGTTAAAAAAATGGGTAGGTGAAAAAGAGGAATGCCTTAGGAAAAGGGGAGAGGAAAAATGGGAAAAATTATCTCACATTAAAGAGATGAGCACGGGAGAGATTTTATAGTAGAGGGGGAAATGGCAGTGGGGGAGTGGCAATGCTAGAACCAAACTTACATCTAAATTGGTTCAAAGAAGGAAATATACATATATAGATAGATAGATGTAGATATAGATATCGATAGATATATGTATATACATATATGTATGTATATGTTCAATTGGTAATAAAATCTATTGGTAATAAAAATCTATCTTATCCAACAGGGAAGTAGAAGGGAAAGGAGATAAGGGAAAGTGCAGATGATAAAAGAGAGGGCAGATAAAAGAAGACAGTAGTCAGAACCAAAACAGACTTTGGAGGAGGGACAGGATAAAAAGAGAGAGAGAAGGATAAACAGAAGAAAATAGGATAGAGGGAAAGGCAGAGTTAGTAATCATAAATATGAATGTCATAAAACAGAAGCAGATAGCAAAATGGAATAGAAACCAGAATCCAAAAATATGTTGTTTCCAAAAGACACACTCGAAACAGACACACACACAGTTAAAAATAAGGGGCTGAAGCAGAATCTATTATGCTTTGGTTGAAGTAAAAAAGGCAGAGGTAGTAATCATGATCTCAGACAAAAGCAAAAATAGACCTAATTAAAAAGACTAAGCAGGGAAATTGCATCTTGCTAAAAAAAAGAATCATAGGAAATGAAGAAATATCAATGCATATATGCAACAAATGTCATAGCATCCAAATTCTTAAATGAAAAGTTACATGAATTATAGGAGGAAACAGACAGTAAACTATACTTTTGGGGACTCTCAACTTTCTCCTCTCATAGCTGAACAAATCTAATAATAAAATAAATAAGAAAAAAGTTAAGGCAATGAACAGAATCTTAGAAAAGTTAGATATGATAGACCTCTGGAGAAAACTGAATGGAATTAGAAAGGAGTGTGCCTTTTTCTAAGATGCATGTAGCACCTTCACAAAAATTGACCACGGATTAGGACATAAAAATCTCACAAATAAATTCAGAAAAGCAGAAATATTAAATGCACCTTTTTTTATTATGAGCTGAAGGATCATAATGTAATAAAAATTACATTAAATAAAGAGCCATGGAAACATAGAATAAAAATTAACTGGAAATCAAATAATATAAACCTAAAGAATGAGTGGGTCAAAGAACAAATCACAGAAATAATCAATAATTTCATTAAAAAGAATGAGAAAACATTCCAGAATGTGTGGGATGCAGCCAAAGCTATACTTAGGGGAAAATTTATATCTCTAAACACATACAACAAAAAAGAGAAAGAACAGATCAATGAATTGGGGGTACAATTAAAAAACTAGAAAAAGAACAAATTAAAAACCCCAATTAAACACCAAATTGGAAATCTTGAAAATCAAAGGAGATATTAATAAAATTGAAAATTAAAAATCCATTGAACTCATAAATAAAAAATAGGAACTGGTTTTATGAAAACAAAATGGAAAAAAATGATTTGATTTGATTTAAAAAGAAAGAAGAAAACCAAATTACTAGTATCAAAATGAAAAGAATGAATATTCTAAGAATGATGATAAAAATAAAGCAAATATTAGGAGTTATTTTGCTTAGTTATATGCCAGTAAAACTGACAATCTAAGTGAAATGGATGAATATTTAGAAAACCATAAACTGCCCAGATTAACAAAAAAGGAAGTAGAATACTAAAATAATGCTATCTTAGAAAAAGAAATTGAACAAGCTATCAGTGCACTCTTTAAGAAAAAATCCCCAGGACCAGATGGATTTACAAGTAAATTCCACCAAACATTTAAAGAACAACAATTCTAATATCATATAAATTATTTGGGAAAATAGGCAAAGAAAGATTTCTACCAAATTCCTTCTACAACTCAAATATGGTGCTGATACCCGGGTGAGCAAAAACAGAGAAAGAAAAATATAGATCTATGTTCTTTTTTGGGGGTTGGGGGTAGAGGCAATTGGGGTTAAGTGACTTGCCCACTTAACTAGCTAGTGTTTAAGGCTGGATTTGAACTCAGGTCCTCCTGACTCCAGGGCCAGTGCTTCATCTGTTGTGCCACCTAGATGCCCCAACCTATGTTCTTAAAGAATATCAATGCAAAAATTTTAAATAAAGTACTATCAAGGAGATTACAGCACTATATCACAAAGATCACTCACCATGACCGGGTGGGTTCTATACCAGGAATGCAGGGCCGGTTCAAAATTCAGAAAACTATCAGGATAATTGACCATATCAATAAAAAATAAAACAAAACAAAACACATACGATTATATCCATAGATGCAGAAAAAGCTTTTGACAAAACCCATTTGTATTAAAAACACTACAAACCATAGGAATAAATAAAGCCTTCCTTAAAATGATAAGTTGCATCTCTCTAAAACCAAGAGCAAGCATTATTGAGCAAGCATTATATGGAGATAAACTTGAAGCCTTCCCAATAAGATTAGAGGTGAAACAAGGATGTCCATTATCACCACTATTATTCAATATTGTACTTGAAATGCTAGCTATAGCAATAAGATAAGAAAAAGAAAAAGAAATTGAGGGAATAAAAATAGGCAATGAGGAACCAAAATATCAGTCTTTGCAGATGATATGATAGTATACTTAGAGATCCCTAGAGAACCACTTAAAAAAAAAACTAGCTGAAAAAATTAACAACTTCAGCAAAGTTGCAAGATATAAATAAACCCACATAAATCATCAGAATTTCTATAAACTATCAAAAAACCCAGCAAGAAGAGATGAAAAGAGAAATTCCATTTAAAATAACTGCAGACAATAGAAGATACCAGAAAGTCTACTGTCTAAGACAAACCCAGGAATTATATTAACATAATTATAAAACACTTTTCACAGAAATAAAGACAGATCTAAACAATTGGAGAAATATTAATTTCTCATGGATAGGCTTAGCCAGTATAATAAAAAGACAATTGTATCCTAAGTTAATTTGCTTATTCAGTGCCATACAAATTAAACTACCAAAGAATTATGTTACAGAGTTGGAAAAAATAATAACAAGATTCTTCTGGAAGAAAAAAAGGGTCAAGAATATCAACAGAATTGATAAAAAAAATGTGAAGGAAGGTAGACTAATAGTACCAGATTTCAAACTATAATACTAAGTAGTAATCAAGAAAATAATCTGGTACTGGCTAAGAAATAGAGTGGAGAATCAGGGGAATAGGTTAGGTTCACAATACATACTGGGACAGCTGGGTGGCACAGTAAATAGGGCACCAGGCCTGGAGTCAGGAAGACCAAAGTTAAAATCTGGCCTCAGACACTTGCTAGTTGTGTGACCCAGGGCAAGTCGCTTAACCTCTGTTTGTCTCAGTTTCTTCATCTGTAAAAGGAGATGGAGAAGGAAATGGCAAACCACTCCAGAATCTTTGCCAAGAAAACCCTAAATAGGGCCACAAAGAGTCGGAAACTGAAAGGACGGAACAACATGTTACACATAGTTGTAAATGATCAAAGTAATGTCATGTTTGATAAACCCCAAAGATCTAAGCTTTGGGGTAATAACTTAAATTGCTGGGGAAAGCAGAAAGCAGTTTGGTAGAAACTAGGCAAAGACCAACATCTCACACAGCGTATCTAGATAAAGTCAAAATAGAAAAATTATTTAGACATAAAGGTGATATCATAAATAAATTAGAGGAACACAGAAAAATATACCTGTTATATCTATGGATAAAGGAAGAGTTTATGAACAAATAAGAAGTAGAGAGAATCATGGGAAGTAAAATGGGTAATTGATTACATTACATCAAAAAGCTTTTGCACAAAGTTAATCAGCCAAAATAAGAAGTAAAAGAGGAAACTGGGGGAGGGGGGACATTTTTACAGCAATTTTCTCTGATAAAGGCCTCATTTCTTTTCTTTTTTTTAAAATTTTTGTCTTTGTAATTTTATATATTTTATTTCATGCCTTTATTTGTTTTTTTTTTTTTTGTAAGGCAATTGGAGTTAAGTGACTTGCTCAGGGTCACACAGCTAAATATATAGGGAACTGAGTCAAGTTTATAAAAATAAGAGCCATTAACCAGTTGATAAGTGATCAAAGGATATGAACTGGTAGTTTTCAGAAAAGGAAATCTTATCTATCAATACTCACATGAAAAAATGCTCTAAATCACTGCTGATTAAAGAAATGCAAATTTAAAAAACTCTGAGGCACCACCTCACACCTAACAGATTGACTAACATGACAGAAAAGAAAAATGACAAATGCTAGGAGGGATGTGGAAGAATTGGGACATTAATGCATTGTTAGTGGAGTTGTGAACTAATCCAACCATTCTGGAGAACGATTTGGAACTGTGCCCAAAGAGCTATAAAATTGTGCTCACCCTTTGACCTAGCAATACCAGTCCTAGGTTTGTATCCCAAAGAGATGAAAGAAAAAGGAAAAGGACCTATTTATACAAAAATATTCATAGGACCTCTTTTTGTGGCGGCAAAGGACTGGAAATGAGGGAGATGTCCATCAATTGGGAATGGCTGAACAAGATGTGGTATATGACTGTGATGGAAAACTATTTTGCTATAAGAAATTATGAGCAGGATGATCTCAGAAAAACCTGGGAAGACTTATATGAACTTATGCAATATGAAATGAGCAGAACCAGGAGAACATTATATACAGTAACTGCAATATTGTAATAGTGATCAACTGTGAAAGACTTAGCTACTCTGATCAAGACAATAATCCAAGACAATTCCAAAGTACCCAGGATGAAAAATGCTATCCACTTTCAGAGAGAGAACTGATGAACTATGAACGTAAACTGAAGCATACTTTTTTGTTATTTGGGTTTTGTTTTTACTTTTTGGAAAGGGGAGGAGGAACTGGATAGGAAAAGCAATAGTTGTTCAGTTGTATTCAGGTGTGTCTGACTCTTTGTGACCCCATTTGGGGTTTTGTTGGCAAAGATACTGGAGTAGTTTGCCATTTCCTTCTCCAGCTCATTTTACAGCTGAAGAAACTGAGGCAAACAGGGTTAAGTGACTTAATAATATCACAGGACTAGTAAGTGTTTGAGGCCAGACCTGAACTCATGAAGAGGTGTCTTCCTGACTTCTGGCCCAGTATTCTATCAAATGTGACACCTAGCTGGCTTGTTAAATGAAAAATAAAATAAATAAAAAAACTTTCATAAAAAAGATTTAAGAAAAACCATTGCTGCAGTGGCTATAAGAAATCAATTCCCAAAATACTTAAAAGAGGACAGAATATCAAGGGCCTAGAAAAAATATTCAGACCTTACTATTACTCTTACTTTAAAGGGTAACAAGTAAATATAAACAAACAAACAAAAAAACTACCAATCCAAATGCCTATTTTCACATCTCTTTACATTTTATGAAGATAATCTACACATTGGGGCAGCTAGGTAGAGCAGTGAATAGAGCACTGGCCCTGGATTCAAGAGAACCTGAGTTCAAATCTGGTCTCAGACACATAACACTTACTAGCTGTGTGACCCTGGCAAGTCACTTAACCCCATTGCCTAGCTAAAAAAAAAAAAAAAAAAGATAATCTATACATTCATGAAAGAGGCCATGCTCAATCAATGTGAGAAGCAAGTAGGTTTTTAAAAATATAATTCTATATCAGATCACATGCTTATAAAATCCTTAGGATCATAGATTTAGAGTTGAAGGGACGTTTAAGGTCATCTATCCAATCCCCTCATTTTAGAGATGAGGAAACTGAGAACCATAGAGATTCCCAAGGTTAGAAAGTGGCTGAGTCAGGATGTAAACCCAGGTCTTCTTACACAATGCCTTACTAATCCTAAAATCTTATAGTTGGAAATGACTTTAGTAGCTACCACCAAAATATAAGGTTGCCATCCAGCATTTGCTTGAATATCAGGAGAACTTGATCTTACCTCCCAAGGTCGTTTATTAGCTTTTGAATAGCTCTAGTTATTAGGGAGTTTTTCCTTACATCAAACCAAAATCTGACTCTCTATGACTTCTATGCATTGTGCCTGGGTAGTTCTGCTTTCTGGGACTAAGTAAAAGATCTTTGATTTTATAAAATGTTCCAAAATAGTTTACCTCATTCTATTGTTACCACAAATCTATGAGAAACTAAGGCACAGGGGGGTTAAGTGAAAGTTACAGAACTAGTAAATAGCTGATCAGGGACTGGAACCCAGGGGTCCTAACCAAATTGAGGTACTCACATGCCTCAGGCATACAAAGCTGAGGAGTAGAGAAAAAATATATAAAATGTTCCTCTACTCTCTTAAGCATCCCATACCATCAGGGTAACAGGACACAATTTCAGATTCTTGCCTCAGGCACAAGATTAACTCGTTATGGTATTAATCCCTACTCCAAATCTTTCTATTAGACCACACTGGCCCTCCTAAATTTAGGACTATCACTTTCAAAATAGAGAAAAGCAACATTTGGGGGAAATGGAACACTTTAAAATTTGAAATCTATTAATGGAAGCCATTTTGAACTGTTATGAGGGTACTAAATTCTCTTAGGAAAAAATGAGGGATATAAAAATTTTAGAGTAAAAGAGAAAATGGAAACTATTTTAATGTAAAAATATTGCTGCATGTAATAATCAAGCTTATAATACACAATTTCATACTTAATATTTGGAGAGAAAAATATTACTAACATCAAGTTTCCCTCAGTATACCTAGTCACATCCTAGGAAATCCGGAAGTTCTTTGGAATAAAGAACTTGAAAAAAAAAAAAACTGGAGTAAAGCCAGTCCCTTCTTTCTTCGATGATCTTTTCCACAAATTAAGGTAAAAGACGAAGAGGGGAAAAGCACTAAGCTCAGCAGAAGAATCACTGGAAAGTGTGCTAAATGTGACAGTTGCTATCATTTTAGACAGTGACCATTCTGGGACAGGATTAAAAATGGTGGCTGCTGATATCTGAAGAATAACAATCTATTCATTTTCAAGACAAATGAATGTAAACTCCTTCTTTTTATGTTTCTGCTTATGTTTGATTTGTATGCACATCTGCAAACTCTCTGAAAGCATCTTCACAAGTCGCTATGCAAATCTTGCAATAACCATTGCAGTGCAGCCTTGTTTTAGAATCAAATGAAATCACATTTGCTGCATGAAAAGTTAAGTCCAATCTTTTTTTTTTCCACTTTTTTTTTAAAGGCAATTGGGGTTAAGTGACTTGCTAGGGTCACACAGCTATTAAGTGTCAAGTGTTTGGTCTGAGGCGGGATTTGAACTCAGGTCCTCCTGACTTCAGGGCCAGTGCTCCATCCACTGCACCATCTAGCTGCCCCCAATCTTTTTTTTTTTAATAGAGTCTCACATTTGTCTTAACAATAAACTGTGTGTAATATTCTTCCAGAATTGGAGCAAATTAACTTATTTTTCAGGGGAAGAGAAGTTCAGACCTTTCATTTATTTCATCAATGTACATCCAAGGTGTCAATATCAGTTCTAGCCCTAGGCGACCTACCACACTCCCCAGTGTGGACAGAAGAAGATTAAAATGTACTTGGGAATATTTAACAAAATAAATAAAAAATACAATAGAACATAGATAATGTCAATTTGTGGCTTTCTAGGTCATTATGTGGCCTTTTGTACAGTTTAGTAACCCTCTTCTCTAGTTAAGTCTGACACCACTGACAAGGTAGATAACTCCCTGGGTAGAAACTCTCCAAAGGGGTAGATTAGCAATTCCTCCCAACTTAGAGGTTTAAAGAGTCTCCTGTGGCATTGAGAGGTTAACTGATTTGTTCTTGGTCACACAGCTAGTATCTATTAGAGGAAGGATTTTTAATCAGGTATTTCAGATTCCAAAGGTGGTCTCCAGTATCTATATAGCACTACCTCTCACTATTTACATATATCATTATGTGACTTTTAAACGATTAACCATGTTCCAAAAGTCTTTAAAAAATCCTGAAAGTTTTAAATGTAAATTCTAAATGTGGCATTAGAAAGATACACAGAACAAAACAAAAGTTTGGATCACTTTAATTTGTAAGAAATGGTATATTTTGAATATTTGTGGAAATTAGTGGCTATTTGAGTCATTCGTGATCTCATTCTTCTCCTTTGTCACTTTGCTGCTTCTCTCCAATTCTCTCCAAAATTCTGGTTAGAAATAATGCTACCATATGTTCAGTGGACAAACAATACTGGATATGTTAATCTTGACATTGCTTTGAAATAGAATTGTTTTCCTTTATCCTGTTTCTGTTGGTAAATTTCCCTTTAATTGCCAAAGATAAATCCTCACTTAAGATTTATTCAGATCAATTCTCTATAAAAATTAAAGCACCCTCCCTAGGGAAGAGTCAAATATTAATAATAAGAAGTATTTTACAGCTCTACATTCAGAACATTTGTATTGTATAGCCTCTAATTTCATGTAATCACAGAACATACTGGTGTTTGAAAAGTTACATTCTATAATAAATATAAAGCAATAAAGACAAATATATAACTTGATTTACCTATGAGATTATATTTATTTATATATGTATACATACATATGTGTATACATATGTGTGTACATGTGTGTGTACATATATATATGTATTACTACTTCTCTTTGTATTGGTAAGATTAAAATATAATGAATGTGGATTTTAGAGAATAGTGGTCACAACCCACTGTCAGCATTGATCAGGTCACTGAAACTCAAGTTTGGTGAAAATAAACTGAGCTCTAATTGAAACAGAAACATCTCAGCTATAGTGCATTCCTTTTCTCAAGATACTGCTAAATCATTCTTATCAATATGACTTTTTCCATTACAAATAAAGACATGCAATGAAATACAAAGCTTTTGCCTTTGGCATTCATCATGATGACTCTAAGTGTTAGGAACTCTAGCTGCTATAGAGCACTACCTCTAAAAAAATTTCTAAGATACAAGATCATGGATTTATAATATCACTTCTTTACTATTCCTATCCCTCCTCTCAATTATGATTATATTCTTTTGTGTTTATTCAGACAATTTTGAAGATTGGGAAAGAAAAGTAATAATTTAAGTGATGTTAAGGATACTCGGTCCAAATCTACATAATCACAAATATAAGGGGGAGGAAATTAATGAATATCAGTATGGAATCCAAATGTACCCAATGAAATATTTAGTTAAAATACTCATTTCAAATGAGAAGGTTATTTTCAAATAAAATATCTATTGAGAACATCCCAGTGAAATCATGTGTGAATATATGTACACGTACACACACACACACACATATATATATGCATATACATATACATATACAGAAGCCAGAAGTACAGGACCAAGCTAGAAGAGGATTTACCCAGAAGAGTTCCAAAAGAGGAGATCTGAAGCTCTCTTGATTCTCACCAACTCTGCCCCAATCCTTACAGATGGCAGGGCATTTGTGTCTACCAGTAAGGAGTGAGTCTCATACCACAGGACCTTAGGACAGAGGGTACATTTGTATACACTTGTGTGTGTATACATATATGCATACACGTATGTATATATAGACACACATATACATGTATATGTATATGTACATAAAGCTATCTCTGATTCACACACGTGATTTCCTTGGGATGTTCTCAATGTGGAAATTCCCTCCACTAATGCAGAACAAATGATCTGTGACTACTCTGTGACTTTTAATATTAGAGAATCACTTGTTCCCTTGAGAGGAACTTGTTTGTGGCCGCAAACTTAATAGGAATCGGAGTCAGAACTTGTACTCAGATCTTCTTAACTCCAAAGTTCGTTCTCTATTCACCACATAACAACTCTTCTCATTCATGATTTATTGTCAAAGATTAAAATTAAATGATGAACAAAGTTAAAAATTTGAATGTAAAACCACTGGATCAGATTTGTATTAAATATTAAAAATAAGGGATTGAATTAGGCTGTTAGAAACAAGATACCTGTATATTTCAGTGGACTAAAGTTAAACCTTGACTTATTTTTTAAACATTCTTATTCTTGTGTATCACTTGGTCACATACTGCATAGAAAAGAAACTGATCTCAGAATAGAAAAACTTGTCTTGAATAAGTATGAACTTAATTTCAACAGTATCGTTAATGTCACTAGAGTACTGAAAGAAAATAATTCAGATGAAGAGGACAATATTTTACATATTGATATACTTTACCTTAATAAATTTTAATTCCTCAGATAAACATTAATTTTGAATTATTTTTTTTTCTCATAACTCAGTTATAGTATGGATATCAATATATCCCAGAGATAGCATATTGTACTAAAAATGCCCTGGACTTAGAATTGGACAGGTTCAAATCTCAGCTCTAAAACTGACTAGTTAGGAGACTACAAACAATTCTCTTGACCTCTCTGGACCTTAATTTCCTCATCTCTAAAATAAGGATAGCAGTACTAGAAGTATCTACCACAATTATTTGAAGCAAAAAGCTTTGTAAAAAGTCTATTTAGATGTGATGGTTAATATTAAGTAGAAATCAATACATTTAAATGCACTTCAAAGTCTATCTAGATGTGATAGTTAATATTAAGTAGAAATCAACACATTTAAATGTACTTCAAATGCATAGAGACAGTTTAAGGACCATTACAAACCACAAGATTATTGGCTCTTGACAATAAAATAAACAAATCAGGCTCCCAGTAGGTTCTAATTCTGTTGTTCATATCCTGATTTTTCTAACTAATCAAAGTCAATCTCTAAAAGGTAGAATCATTTATAAACACCATGTAATGAATTTCATTCTTTTGTCCCTTTTGTTCACCATAAGTGTAAACCTGTTTATTCTAGCTTTGCTAACAGTCATTTTTCAAAGAATGTTAACATTTCAATTGGTTCTTAAGAGCTCAACATTTTCTCTCATTTGCACATGGCTGATTAGCCAATATGAAGATAGACTAGCTTTTCTGGAAACAGACTGGCTTCAACATTTGAAATATAATATATCCAAATAAAAATAAATTAAATCTGCCATCATACGATTATGATTGTGTTACTATCACAACAAATCTTTACAGTAAAAGAAGTGTGTAACATGATTAGTTTTTCAACCTTTGTGGATGACAGAAAAGAACTGGGTTTAGCCCAGGATCATATGAGGAAGAGGTGGAGCTTAAATTTAGATCTCATATTTATGTCCCAATCCTGAAGAAGGGCAGTGCCAAGGAATGTTCAAGTTACCAAACAGTTGCACTCATTTTATACACAGCAAGATTACGCTTAAGATTCTGCAAGCTAGGCTTCAGCAATAAGTGAACCAAGAATTACCAGAAGAGCATGCTGGTTTTCAAAGAGGCATAGGAACTAGAGACCAAATTGCCCACATTCACTGGATTCTAGAGAAAGCAAGGGAGTTTCAGAAAAAAAAAATCTACTTCTGCTTCAATGACTACACTAAAGTCTTTGACTGTGTGACTCACAACAAAATGTGGCAAATCCTCAAAGAGATGAAAGTACCAGATCATCTTGTCTCCTGAGGAATCTGTATATTGGCCAAGAAGCAACAGTCAGAACTGAACATGGAACAACTGATTAGTTTAAGATTAGAAAAGGATCACGACAAAGCTGTATATTGTCACCTTATTTATTTAACTTAAAAGCAGAGTATATCATGAAAAATGCCAGGCTGGAGGAATAAAAAGCTGGAATTAAGGTTCCTGGGAGAAATATCAACAATCTTAAATATGCTGATGGTGCTATTCTGATGGTAGAAAGTGAAGAGGAATTAAGAAGTCTTTTGATCAAGGTGAAAGAGGAAAGCTGGCTTGAAGCTTAACATTCAAAAAGCTAAGATCTAGGCACCTGGTCCCATCACTTCCTGGCAAATAGTCAGAGAAGAAATGGAAGCAACGTCAGATTTTATATTCTTGGGGTCAAAGATCACTGCAGATAGTGACTGAAGTCATGAAATTAAAAGACTTGTTATTTGGAAGGAAATCTATAGCAAAGCTGTACAGCATATTAAAAAGCAGAGACATCACCTTACTGACAAAGGTCTATATCGTCAAAGCTATAGTTTTTTCAGAAGCAATGTATGGCTGTGAAAGTTGGACTATAAGGAAAGATGAGTGCCACAGAATCGATACTTTTTAATTGTGGTGCTGGCGAAGATTTCTGCGAGTCCCTTGGACAGTAAGAAAATTAAATCAGTCAATACTTAAAGAAATTTATTTGGGCCATTCATTGGGAGGTCAACTATTGAAGCTGAAGCTTAAATAGTTTGGCTACATAATAAGAAAATAGGACTCATTGGAAAAGACCCTGATGTTGGGAAAGATTAGAGGCAAAAGGAAAAGGAGACAGCAGAGGATGAGATGGATAAATAGTATCATGGAAACAATGAACATGAACTTGGATAGCCTTTAAGAGATAGTAGAGGATAGAAAAGCCTGGCATGCTATGGTGCATGGGGTCACAAAGAGTTGGACACAACTGGATGACTGAATAACAATAACAAAAACAAAAAGTATATTTTGGTGATATTATTAAAGCAATAATATAAGCTTGCACTAGAGACTCCGGAAACTCTAGCCAAGTCTCATGGATTTCAGTGACACAGCAGTATATCAGAATCTCTGCATTCCATTTCAGAAGAGCATTATGTGCGTAAAAGTGAAAATAAATTAGAACAATCCCTGGTGCTTGAAACTCTGGGCAGGCTTTGATGGTACCTCTTTCTTCCCTAGATGTAGTTCTTTGGGAGTAGAGACAGGTGGAGCCTCAGTGACACTTTCTCAGGTATGAAACTTAATTAGCCTAGTCTGGGGCTACAGTTAATATTTGGTTGTCTCCTTATTTGACTAATTAAGGTAGTATTCTGAATTCCAACCTGTTGCCTAGTGATCACCAAAAACTAATGATTGGTTTCACTTTTTCCCCCAGAAGCACAGATATAGGAAACACCTGGGGACCAAACCTATCTTTCTGACTCCACAAAAGGTACCCAGGAGCAAGGGAAAGGGAAGGAAATAAGCATCTATATAGCACCTACTATATGCCAAGGGCATAGTTTCATAAGCACTTTTAAAATTCTGATCTCATTTAATCCACATAACAACTCTGAAAGGTAGGCATTATTATTCTATCCATTTTACAGTTGAGGAAACTGAGGCAAACAAAGGTTCTGTGACTTGCCCAGAGTCACACAGTAAGTGCTTGAGGCCAGATTTGAACTCAGGTCTTGCTGATTCCAGAACTAGCACTCTATCTATTGTGCCACCAGCTACTGGGAGGAATAGGACTCATATGCTTTGCCCAAACTACTGAAAAAAAATTTGCAGTTTTCCTAAATGAATGACTTGTCTTGATAGGAACACCAAGACAAAAATAAGGATTTGGGTCAAAATAAAAACACTGGCCTACTGTGTCTCTGTTTGCTATTTTTATAGGTTAGGTTGTCTGCTTTATGGGGAGTGACCGCCAACTGATGATCTATCATGTTCACTCTGCCATATATCTGTATCGGAATGATCTTTTTGTTTGGGATCCTAAGTAGCCACCTCTGTTACCTTCATTTCTGGGTCTTACTATCTTCAGATCAAATACCAACAAGGAGTTAAAGTTCCAGGTGCTGAAGGAAGTTTCTGGGTGAGATGGCAGCTGAGGAATGATATTGAGGTCTGGAAAGTGAGAAGCAGGAATCAAGAGGGCATGAAGGATAGTCCAGCCTGGGCTCCTCCTGAGAATGGAGATCTTTGGAAGAACTGACCAATGGAAGAAGCAGGCCATAGCTATGGGAGTATATTTCAATTGGAAAAAGCCCCAGGTTCCGAGGGAAGTTCCAGGATGAGATGATAGACAAGACATGGTGGCAAAGTCTGGAGAGTAGAAAGCAGACCTGGGAGGGTATTTAGAAACAGTTTTTCTGTATAGTCACTTTCTTTGCCATCTTGGTGAAGCTGCAAAGATCTTGGAAACAGACATTTCTCAGAACAGCAGCAGAAGCAGCATACGGAACCTGTTTTCTTAGCACTATAGCACCTGCATGATGACTGAATCTTGGGCAGGTCTTGCAAGAACCACTTCTTGCCAACATGATAATCAAAGTCCAGATAGAATTCTGGGAGCTTTTGTCACAGTTGTCATCTTCTTCTCCTCACTCCAGTTTTCTCTTGTGGAATACTCTTCATTTCTTCTTTTATGAGGCCACAACCTCTCACCAAGAATGCCACAAATGCCCCCAATCCAGCTAGAATCTATGTTGGGGTAGCATCATTAACCTGCTGTATTTCACACAGCCACGTAGGGAATGAAGTCTCCCTTTTATCGACTGTTAGAGAAGAAGATTCCTTTTCGATATTCTGCTCCCTTATCCCTCTCCTGACTGTCTATTCTTACCCTCAAGCCTCTGAGATCCTGAGGTATAAGTAGAAATCCTTCAATGTGTAGCAGACTGTGCCTCTGATGATGGGTTTGGACAGGTGGGCAGAGTAGCCTTTCTATGTGCATACCATGAAGTCCCTCACATTCACAAGGGCTGCAAACAACACCTTATTCTAACCCTGTTTTGTATCAGCCACCACTGCTATTTGCAAGGACCTCTACTGCAATATCACCAACCACTTGAGAAATGCCAAGCACACCTCCCAGTTCACTCTCAAATGGAGAAAGAACAGAGTAATAAACATGACTTCTGAAAGCTTGCCAACTACTGTTTTCAAATGTTAGTAATTATCATTACCATCACCTTAACCAGCAACAACAAATATTAAACGATTCCTAGGTGAGCCACGGTGATGCGCCTGGTCCACAAAAAGGCATAATAGACTTAAAGAGTTGATAATCTAGTTGGCTGGAAAGAACATGCCTATCAGAGCATGAATAACAGTACAATATAAGTATCCAATGATGACTATTAAGTGTAATTGCTCTAGGGATTCAGTAGAAAGAAGAATAACTGTAGAGAAGGATGGTAGAAAAATGCTTCACAGAGATGAAGATTAGTCAACAAACATTTATTAAGTACCTACTATGTTCCAGGCTTTTTACTAGGAACTGAGATACAAATACAAAGAATGACACAATCCCTACTTTCACTGAGTTTAACATTTGAAGGTAGCTTAAGCTGAGCCTTGAACAAAGATTAGTCTTTTTAAAATATTTGAGTCATTGATAGTTTATATTTACTTTTGCTACAAAAAGAATTTTTATTCAAATAATTCTTAGAAGCTTCTAGAGGCAAATTTATCTTTTCTTTAGAATGTAATATCCTAGAAAGCAGAAAATATATAATATAGTTTTGCTCTAGTGTCCAGTAAAAGGGGGAAGGGAATAAATATTTATTAAGTTTCTACTATGTACCAGGTACCATGTTAAGCTCTTTACAAATGTTTTTTCATTTGATTCTCAGAACAACCATGCGAGGTAGGTGGTATTTTGATCCCCATTTTTAGACTCAAGGAAAGTGAGGTAGACAGAGGTTAACTGACATATAACTAGTGTCTGAGGCTGGATTTGAACTCAGGTCTTCCTGACTCTAGGTCCAGCACTCTCTCCATTGCATACTTAGCTGCTTCTGTTTAAGTATGGTGTATGGTACAAAATGAGTGTTTAGTTAAAACTATTAAAAAAAAAAGAAATAACCAAATAAGCAACAGTATGAACCATGTATACATCTTGGATTTGATAAACTAATTTTCTAAAGGATACTGTGAATTTTTTTCAATTATCCATATCATCTAGTAAATATATATATATATGCATATATATATACATATCACTAAAATGATTTTCCTCTTCTAATCATTATTCCTACTTAGAATGTCCCAAAAGGCACATTTTGATGTGTATTAAACTGTATGTTATAGTTAAAGCATCATGATTTCTCTACCACCCAAAAGTTGATTATTAAAAATTATATTCTATATCTATAAAGTGCCTCATAAGCTGGACTAATTAACTGCAAATCTTGCTAGTGCTATATGTTAAGAGATTTCCAAAGAGTGACCAAGACGGAGTGGGGAAAGACTTTTGGTGATCATCACTAAATCATCTCCAAAAGCAAAAACCATTAAACCATTAAAAACCATTTACTTGATAATTCAATCATTAATTTTTAGCATTAACTATGTAAAAGGCATACTATAACAATTTCTTCAAATCTTTAGTTCTTTTATCATGAAAAGAACTTATGTTTTGCAGCCTTGGCTTTTATACCAGTACCATTTCACTGATGTGGTTACTTTCTCCCCTGACCTCCGACCCCTCTGTGACTTCTCATTCTGTATTATTCTTGTCTGTATTTCCATAGGAGGGAAAAGCCCTCTATGGAGATTTTAAAGGTTGTGTCCTCCTGTTTGCTTAGTATATTGGCATACCAACATACCATTCAAGCTATATGTGTTGTTTTCCATTCTCAATATGTAACTGACCTCTCTCCTTTTAAGGGCTGATATTTTCTCCAAGTCACCACTCTTTGTGCACAATGTATCACTGATAATGGTGCAATCTGCCTTCACCTACTGTGTATCTTTCCACTGTCCTGAGTATCTTTTCATTTTAATTCTTCTGAGAATATAGTTTTCCATAATTCATAGCATTGTGGCATCACTGGGAGAATGGTAATATTATAAAGTCGGCTTTTTCAGTAGAAAGTTACTTGAGACAAATGAGGATACTGTACAAGTTCCCAAAGTTCACACAGCCCATTTTTGGGCTACTCATTTTTGAATCCATATCATTGTCCATTTGTAGGGAGGGTTGAAGATAAACTCATTGATGGCTTGATTCAATGGGCTTCCTATCCAGATACATGTCATATTCTGTGTGATATGCTTCTTCTATGTGTTCTCCCTCCACCCCCCGAATTAAATCATTATTTTTCATATGCCATGGATTTCATGGAGGAGTCTTCATAATGTTCTTGGATAAACTGTGTTCAAATCCTACTTCTAACACATGCTGGCTGAATAACCCTGAGCAAGTCACTTAACTTCTTAGTGATTTAGGCAATTCCTACATCTATAAGATATACGACACCTGATTATCTGCACTAAAAGAGAGAGTTTCTCATCAGGTCCTCCTTGTGTCAATTAAATTACAGATCTGAAGGACGGCAGGGAGAGATAACCGAGAGCTACATAGTACTTTAATTTTTATGAAGCACTTTACTGGCAAGGTCAGATCAAAAATAACTAATAAGGAATTGATACTCAAAATAAGGAGGGAGATGGTAATTGAGCAACTGGTTATTCTTGATTTGTTCTGGTCACTAGGCTTAGATAAACTACATTACAGGATTCTGAAAGAACTAACAGATGAATCTGATGAGCCAGTCAGCCTCAATCTTTGCAAAGTCTCTGAAAAATCTTGGAGATTTTTATAAACTAGTGGCAAAGAAAGTTAAAGAGAACGGCTGCTATAAAGCAACTATAGACAGTATCTAAAATTAGGGATATGTAAGTACTCTGCCCTGGTCAGATTCCCATCTGCAGTATTTTGCTCAGTTCAGGGCATCCTATTTTGGGAAGGACATTAATAAGCTGGTGATAATACAAAAGTAGAACAAATTGCCTTATAAGGTAATATGCTCTCTCTCTCTCTCACACACACACACACGCGCGTGCGTGTGTGCGCGCACACAAACACACACACACACAAGATACCAATAAAATTTACTTTTAAAAACCAATAGCACAAATATAGAATGGCAAAAACATGGCTAGAGACAGATGTTCTTTGTGAATAGACAGTGTGATGGGACTGCAATGATGTCCCTTTTACTGCAGATCTCCAAGCAAAGGCTAGATGACTACTAGCTAGATATATTGTAGATATACTGTATATATTCTTGGTCAGTTATGTGGTCCCTTCCAAATTTAAGATTCTGTAAAGATAGGTACTATACTATAGGTATCATTATTATTATTTTACAGAGGAGGAAACTGAGTCTCAGAAAGGATAAGTGAATTGGTTATATATTGGTTGTGCTTACAATTTATAACTGTAGGAAACTAGATTAAAACCCAGTCCTTTCAATTCCAATTTCCCATTTACTTCCACTATTTTGGGGCTTTTCCACTATGAATGTTTTCTACTGATAGGAATATTTGGAGGCCTTCAAAAGAACAATAGTAATGTAAAAAGGGATGAGGGAAATCCCTGATCAATTTGATCAGCCTTTGTTTGAAAATTTAAATTGTCTATATCTCTTCCTCCCTGGAAAGGTGCCCTCTGGCACTTTGTTGAGAAGACTGAAGAAAACTCCCAATTGTTTTAACTGCTAGAGTTGCCTCGAGATAAATTAGTTGATGTGAAGCCAGTCCCTTGGTGCCCCTTAGAGGATGGCTTTCAGTTACTGGGACTTCATCCAAGGGGATCTAGTTGGCCCAGACTCTTGGGAATATAAACTTGGTTGGGAAGAACCACCCTTTGTGTTGTCCTATAAAAAATAAAAAAAGAGCCCACAAGCCTTGCTCAGCTTTTTTGGCACCATTTTTCCTTTTCCCTTTTGCCTTTCTTCTGGAAATGGTACAAAAGTTGTGGGGCAAGAAATTCTTCACTTCTCTCTCCCCAACTCCAGAAGTTGTTAATGGCTAGCTACAAGACTCATGATCCAAGAGTCTTGGCTGTCTTTTGCTTTTCTTTCTCCATTTCTGAGCACATGTCACAGATCAGAGAATTGAGTGAGCTTTTCTGATATAATAAATGGCAGTACCCAAGGCAGTGGAGAGATGTCCTGGAGAAACAAACAGGAGCTACGTATCCACATGGCCCACAAAGGGAGTTTGGGGACAATTTCACCCCTGAACTTCTGCCTCCTAGTTAGGGGAGGATAATTTCCTAGGCAACATAATCCCAGAATCTATCATCTTAGTCAGAGAATGGAGAATTCTTGGACAACACAAAAGATTGCCCAACAACTAGCCACAATTTCATAAATTGAAAGGTTCAACCTTCTATACAGAAGAAGGGAATTTACTGAGCAGTGAGTCTCTTGAATAGAGAATACATCACCTGCCGGCCTCTCCCTGCACTTTTCAGCTAGAGGAGTAAATAAATAAAGCTACAACACAGGGCAGTTAGAAGCCTTGACTTTGTTCCCTAGTATTAGAGTGCATTAGTCAGTCAGTTTGTAAACTAGAATGCATTAAATGTCCTCTCTGTGCCAGGTACTGGGCTAAGTGCTGGTTATTCAGACCACATAGGTCTGATGGGATAGGAATTGTCTGTCTAGCACCTCCAAAGTGCTTCCTTTATGGGGCAAGTCCAAATTATAGAGCCACATAAACTGTAATAATTATTAGTTTGTTACTCAAAATTAAATCATGGTCACACAACTTCATATATCATAATAAACAGATTAATTTTTTTAAAATTAGCTCCATCATGTGCAGAGGACTATTTTAGGGTCTTGGTAAGAATTAAAAAAAAAAAGATAGGTAAGACACTGGCCTTGCTCTCATTTAAAAGTAAACTATTTAAAATACTTTAGATGGCGAACATGCTTTCAAGCAGATCAATTAAGAGATCAGAAATGTGCCTTCAAATGTATAAATTCATCTGTTTTCTATAATGACAATCTAATATTTCTTCTTATCACAAGCTTGTATAAATACATTGCTAACCAATAATGAATTGAAAGTTCTATTTGACATTGAAAATGATATCTACTTCAAAGAACTTGTTTCTCTGTATTAACTATACTATACGGGTGAAATATATTTCCATACATGATTATGTTTGGGTTCCAAAAGAAACATGCAATTTTTAAAGAATGTTTCCATAGGCATTTGTGGTTGTCAAAGGTGCAAACTATATTACTATAGGTGGTTTGGAAATCTAGGCAGATATGCAGAAGCTATGGATAAATCTTATCAAAAGACCATAAAGGAAAACAAACATTTATGCAGAGAGGGTTGTCATGAACAGGGTAAAAAGACAACCAATCAATAGAAAATATGGGTTATTCTGGGCAGGCATTCTTCATATTAGGAAAGGAGAAAAAAAGAGAGGGGTATTCAGGGTATATTGTTCATCCATCGATGGTGTTTCACAGTATTCCTATATTAGCACCTAAAAAGTTGATGCAATCTTATTGTCCAAGAATATGGATGCCAAAGCAAGCAAGGTAAGGCATGGAATAGGGAAGACCATGTATCTGGGCAGTCTCCTCAATCAACAGAAGAACCAGTGAAAGTTCCATCATACCAACATTCTATCTAAAACAGCAGAACTGATTTCTTCCATAATCTCTTACCTACTTAGACTCAAGGACTGCCTACAGGACTCACCTGTGACCAATCCTAGAGGGCAAAGAACTGTCAGCCTTTCGATGTTTCCTCACTGTTTAATGCAAGGTCTGGCACATAGTTATTTCTTGGCCTTTTGTTTTGTTTTCAATTGCACATTCCTCATGCTTCAGTGAGACTGATCCTATTTCACTATGGCCTGAACAATACTTGAAATACTTGAATTCCTTACAACCAACAACTACTGTGATATTTTTAACAGCCATTGTATTGCACTTTTTTTTAAGAGTATTGCACTTTTTAAAACTTTTTGCAACTTTTGCGTGTTTCCTTAAAGTAATGTTAATTCTTAAAGACCCCAGAATGAAATGTAGTAAGGAAATACCTGTATGGCACAAAACTCAGTATTCAAGTGACAGAGAATTAATTAACTAATGGTGGGGAGACTAGCACAATCTAATTTCATTTGCTGAAAGTCAGATCTTCTGAGTCAGCCTAGTGTCAGCAGAAGCATACTACTTTCTGACTACTGCTTTCATAAAATGAAACCATATCAAAATGATTGCTTATCCCAAGTGATAAGCACACCACTGTGCCTCATATCAAATTCAATTTTGTATGCCTTATCCCTCCTATTAGAGGGATAACGCCTTGAAGGCAGGAATTACATAATTTTAAAACTCTATGTTCTCAGGATTTAACACATAGTAATGACAACTATGTAGAGACGCGGATAGAGTGCCTGGCCTGGAGTCAGGAAGATCTGAGTTCAAATCAGATCTCAGATATTTACTAGCTATGTGACCCTATGCAAGTCACTTAACCCCAAACCTTTGCCTCCGTTTCTTCATCTATAAAAAGAGCTGGAGAAAGAAATGGACAACTACTCCAGTATCTTTGCCAAGGAAACCCCAAATGGGGTTGTGAAAAGACAGACACACCTGAAACAACGACAAACAACAAAATGACTCAGTCAATGTTAATTGAATTATCTATTGGAATGAATTAGGGGAAATAGGTTGCCAAATATTTCAATAGGGTTTGGAGGATTATATGGATTAATAGACGCTGTCCCTTCCAACTCTCTTTTCTTGTTGTCATTAAGGTTGTCGTGGCCAGCAGGCCCGTATCAGAGTAGCAACTAAGTCTTTCTTACCCCAGAGCAGAGGTTCTTGACTTTGGACCTATGAAATGATTTTTAAAAAATATTTTGGCAACTGTATTTCAGCATAATTGGTTTCTTTTGTAATCCTATGTATTTTATTTTATGTATTTAAAAACATTACTTTGAGAAGGGGATTATAGGCTTCACTGTATACAGTCAGAAGAGTGCATCACACAATAAAAGGCAGAGAACTCCTGCCCTAGAGAATTGGTTAAACAAAAAATTCTAAAACAGTGACTATGAAATTTATTTCTAGCTTCATCATCTTGCATAGTCTAACTCTTCCTTTTTCTATCTGCAGTCATCTAATTATAATATTGTATAGAACTTTACAAGGACAGATTTTTGGAACTCTCTAGGCCCCTTCTAGATGTTGATGCTGCAAAGCCTTTGATCTTTTGCTCAATTGTCACCTCTGCAACACAGCTTCTGTCCCCTGCCCAACACAGCAGTTATCCTTGGACAGAGCTGATACTATTCTTTTCAAAAGGGAAAAGAAACTGTTTCAGCAATGGGGACCAGTCTTGCAAGTGTCAAAGAAATTCTGCATGGTGGGAGTTTATAGAGGCCAGCTAGGCCTTCTGAAAATATAGGAGAAAAATGAGGAGGGAAAAATGAATAACTCCCAAATTCCCCAAATATACAATGTCTAGTTTTCATAAGATGATTCTAGGACTTCATTCCTAGATTTTAAAATTCAAAGATCCCTTGACTAAATGGTCCTAGAAAGCACCTAAGCTTGCTTTTATAATATTTCTCTCAAAATGACAAAGTAATTTAAGGTTATTTAGCCTTATTTAAATTTGTTTGATTAATAGAGTAGTGAGTTGAGTTGAGAATGTTCTGCTTAATTCTGTGATATTTTGGTATGCCCTAGTTGATGCTGGTACAACTCTAACAAAGGCAATCAGGCAGACACCAGTGAACCCTCCGGGTCTCAGATGTACTATTACCTCCCAAATTATTCAAAACACAGTAGAGGATGAGTTATAGCTGAAGGCTGCAAAGAATCTCAGGGACCATCTAATCCCAGCTCCTCATTTTACAGAAGAAAAAACTGAGTCACAAGGAGCTAAAAATCACAAAAGTGGTGCCATAGGAAGGATTTTAACCTAAGTTCTCTGACTTTAGAACCAATCACTTATTCAAAGAAATGTGAACGTAACTCTTTGATGGAGGTTGAGCAATCTTAACCCTTTCATACCTGGAACCTCTACCCTTCAGTCCTATTGGCCTGATCAGCAAATGAGTCACATGGTCAATTCACTGTATCTAAGCAGGCTCCAGGCTCTCTTCACTTTTCTCTCCTTTGTACCAGGCAGCCACTTTCCTACCCTCCAGTCTCTCCCTTATCTCCCACTCCCATTAGCTAATCAAGCATGCTTTTGCTGCTAGAGGGGGCGTGTCAATCTACTCCAATTCACCATCTCTGTAACTTTCCCAACCACAATACCCCATCCTGGCCATCATTTCCCTATTTGTGTTTTCTTCCTTATTGGAACATAAGTTCTTCGGCTATCGAAGATGATCCTTGCTTTCTGTTTCTGTATCTGTAATACTTAGTGCAGCACATAGCACTTAATGCTTTTTCATTCATTCATTTCACAGCATTACATTTCGTAAAACCATTTTAAAATAAAAACAACTTTACCATTTCTGTTTGGATATGAGCCATTATGCTTATTATTATTTTTTTTAATTGTGCATGCTGACATATGCCTCTCTTAGCCAAATAATGACCCAGTGCACCTAAAATCCACTATCTTGTTTTATCAAGCAAAACAACTTCTCCCTTCACTGACAGGGGGAAAAAAATTAATTAAAATGCTACATACAACATAAATAAGGCCAATTTTTGAAGGGTTGAACAGAATGGACATCAAATATGTATTTCAGTGATTAGAGTTTTATAGGAAAAGTTTGATTCCTAACTTAAGCCTTAGAATCATCCTGCAGGTTTGTAGAAACTGGACAGAATAAAAAATGAACATGAACTATTTTGAAAATATTGTCAAATCTCCCATGTTATTCCACTAAAATTAATAGCTCTAATGTTTAAATTACATCAAAATGTTGAACAAATATAACTTCATGTCTTCTAACGTTGAGCAAATTTCATCAATACTCTACTTATTTGAAAAATATCTATGTACGAAGCCCCTTTTAAACCTCAATTTCACTGTCTGTAAAATGGGAATAATAATTCTTGCTCTCACAAGGTTGTTTTGAAGAAATGACTTTGTAAACCATGATCTATATATGTTTATAGATGAAGATATTATTAGTACTATCATTGTCCATATAGGACAGGAAGCTTATATTTAGAAGCTTATTCCCATTAAACAATAAATTCAAGAACTCCCTACAAACCAAATTTCTAACATTAGTAGCTGAATTAGAATTAGAAAGCTGAATCCTGTTCCCAGAAAAAGGAATAAACAAGTTTAAAGAAATAAACCCCAAATGCAAGAAGAAAATTATATTCTATTGGTGTCCTGGGAAACACACACACATGTACTATACATACAACATACTTCAAAGAGATGCATTACCAGGTTTATCTTATTCCAACTTATGGTTGGTACTTAAGTCCAAATTGCTCTTTTTCTGTCATTGAAAGAAAAAAAAAATTACTACATTTCTACTTGTAAGCAATTGCAAATAATAAAAAGACCAGTCTTACAAAAGAGAATTCAGCCATCAGAATTCTTTCCATTTAACAGCAACATTATTTCTAATTCTACTTGCTTTACTTTACTTATAAGGTGCCTTATAGTTCCACAAATTGTCGTATCATTATTTATAGAGCAACTGCTATGGAGAAAAGACTTTGAAAAGAGCTTCATCAGCTTTAGCCTCCTCAACACAGAATAATTCATTAAATGAATTCAACACTTTTTTTTCCTGCATTGTGTAAATGATTTCCTTTTTTTAAAAAAAAGCAGTGGAGAATCTAGAATGAAGGGGAAAACACATTTTTCACATTTTTAAATAGCAAAAAACAATTGTTAACTTAGAACACTAACACTGTGAAGAATTGATTAAATTATGTGGGTCAAACATTTGTTTAAGAAAGTCATTGTTCTTTACTCTTAGGTATCACAGTCAACATTCCCTATCCGATGAAAAATGGTTAAAGGAAAGCAAACTTGCAGAACAAAAAAAATTACTTTCCCCAGACAACATAACTTCACTAGGGAATTTTGTGTTCTGTTTGAAAAACATTTTCATAGCACTCCTAATTAAAACTTAGCACAGTAAAGAACTATTAAATTTAATTTCCTATTAATCATACTGTTATAAATCATTTTTATTAAAATCAATGTTTTATTAGATTTTTCACTAAATTAAACATTAAATAGTAAAAAACATCTATCATTAGTTTATGTCTATTTTAGGTAATTGTATAAATCAATTCTATTTACCTATCCTGCATATAATTTTAAGTACCAGTCACTCATATAAGACAATCAGTAAACCTTTTTTTTAAATAACTATTTTTAAGAAAAGCTAAGAATGATGATTGCATAGAAAAACATAAGCTTTTATGGAATATTAATTATAAGTGTATTTCAAAAGATACTGTTCTACAGCTATGTACAGTTGATTATCATACACCAGGAAAGTAAGATAGATTAGGAATTTTATGGCCAATGATTTTGTACCATTAGCATACACCAATTAAGAGGTTGTCTCAGACAACAGGCTCCAGACTTCAAGATGAAAACAACCAGACATTCAAATACCCATTAGAATGCCTTCGTTTTGGCACTCTTTGATTGCCTATGGTTGTCCTTGGAAGGGGTATAATTGAGGATAGACAGTACTTCACTCACTCCAAGAGTATATTCAAGAAGAGGGTGGATGAAAGAAGTAGAACCCTCACAGACCCATAGCTTCATCTATCAACCTCTGTTGAAAAAGCGTATGGGTCAACATGTGTATCGGTGCTCTTAATCATTTCTCAGCTACTGAGTTCTTACATCCTCCTATTTTTGTATCAATGGAATGCTCAGCTAAATCTTTCAACCTTTGCTTGAATTTCAGTTTGGAGCCACACCAGGAGAAATAAATGCTTGGCCAATGGATAGCTATTTGAATTTTCTTATTGCTGTTTTCAATATATTATATATACTTATATAGTATTTATTTTTAAGTGTGCATAGCAAGAAAGCTTTTGCTTGAAGGGGTTGAAGGAATGGGCTGTTTCATTTATGTCTTCGTATCTTCATGACATAGCGAAGTGCTGGGCTTATAATAAGTACTTAATAAATGCTTGTTGCTTGTTAACTTTATCTTTTATCTATCATCTGTTTTTTTATATTTAATTCATTTATTTTGATTTATCAACAATTACTTCCATAAGCTTTTGAGTTTAAATTTTTCTCTCCCTCCCATTCCTTCCTCCCTCCCCAAGATGGTATGCAATCTGCTATAGGCTATACATATACATTCCTATTAAACATATTTTCACATTAGTGATGTTGTAAGGAAGAATTAGAACCAATAGGAAGAACCATCAGAAAGAGGAAACAAAACAAAACAAAAGAAAAAAATAGCAAGTAGTATGCTTCGATATGTATTCAAACTCCATAGTTCTTTCTTTGGATGTGGATAGCATTTTTCATCATGAGACTTTTGGAGATGTCTTAGATCCTTGCATTGCTGAGAAGGACTAAGTCTATCAATGTTAGTCACTGCACAGCGTGGCTGTTACTGTGTATGATGTTCTCCCGATTCTGCTCACTTCACTCAGCATCAGTCCATACAAGTCTTTCCAGGTTTTTCTGAAGTCCACCTGCTCATCATTTCTTATAGCACAATAGTATTCCATTACTTTCATATACCACAACTTGTTCAGCCATTCCCCAATTGATGGTCATCTACTTTATTTCCAATTCTTTGCTATCATAAAAAGTGCTGCTATAAATATTTTCATGCATATAAGGACTTTCTTCTTGATAGCTTCCTTGGGGTATAAACCCAGTAAAGGAGTCTCTGTAGTCATTTTATTCATATAATTTCAAATTGCCTTGCAAAATGGTTGTACCATTTTGCAGTTCCTCCAACAATATATTCGTGTGCCTATCATTCCACAACCCCTCCAACATTTACTGTTGTCATTTTTTGGTCATTTTTTCTCGTTTGCAGTATATGAGGTGAAACCTAAGGTTTGTTTTGATTCAAATTTCTCTTATTATTAGTGATTTGTTGTGCATCCTCGTGCATCTAGTTGTACATACTCTGCATTTCTTCTTTTGAGAACTGTTTGTTCATATCCTTTGATTTCTTACGTATTGGAAATGGCTATTAGTTAAATATCTATGTCTATACATAAGTATTCGTAACTCTAAATATATACATGATATCAATATTAAAATTGTAATAATTGTAATAACAAGAGAAGCAGGTCATAATCACATTTCATGTAGATATATATCTATTTAGATTTGGCCTTGCTTAGGACTCTTACTGTTTGTTGTGATGTTGTTTTCATTATTATAATTATATTTCATTATTATAATATTTCATTATTATACAATGATGGATTGGGCAATTGGGAAGTGATTATACTGCTAAAATGTATGAATAAAACACAAAATACTATATTGCATTGTCATATAGTCCCCTAGGAAAGAGCCCCATGAGATCTTGAGGCCAGAACTTAGTAGGCACCCCCACCACAGAGGAAGAAATAAGTGGAGAGAACTATCAAAATAGGGGAACCTTTATGGTTTAGTAAAATTTAACCTCCTATCTCCCTCTAAGAACAACTAGAAGACTACAACTGTGCCCAAACAACTACTGTGTAGTGAGAAGCCAATTAAAGACACTTCTTCTCTTAGCCCTAATGATACCACAACCACAAATATCTATGATTTCCACATTTTAAAAATTCTGTATTTTCTATTCTGACTATAGGTTTATTATAGTGTATTTATACAAGTACTACACACATACACACACACACACACACACACACACACACATACACACACACTGTTTTTCCTTAGCCCTGTCAGCTATGGTAATGCTTTGTTAAAACCTTCATTAGGTCAATGATTGTTTTCATTGCAATGTTATAAAAATAACTCTATGTTTATCATTAAGGATAACAACTCGCCAAAAATAATTAATGTGATTAGCATTTTACAAGTAATAGAACTTTGCAACCCACAAACAGACTTTTCCATTTTTCTGTCCTCATTTTAAAGGCAGGCTTCATTTAGTCTCGATCTCCACATACTACCCTTTCATGTACTTTTAAATCACATTTATATTAGAGGATAAATACAATAACTTAGTTGTGAAGCTCCAAAGTATCGTGGAAGGCATGTCATGGATGGATTTCAGTCCTAATCAATGCTCATTGATGATGATCGTCACATACTTTTTTGTCACATGAAATTCATCTCTATATTCTCCCTTGGCATCTTTCATAGATGATGTACTTTCCATACCATTTGAATTGTATTAGGAAGATTCTGAAGGTCACCTGGCAGGATGAGGTACCAGACACTGAGATCCTTTTTCAAGTTGAACTGCCAAGTTTTCAAACTCTATTGCAGAGAGCACAATTCCGATGGGCTGGCCACATTGTTCAAATGCCAAATGTACGTTTGCCTAAAAGATTATTTTATGGAGAACTCACACAAGACAAGCACTCATACAGAAGTCAAAAGAAGGGATACAAGGACACCTTCAAGTTCTCTCTGAGGAACTCTGGTATCAATTGTGAGACATGGGAGACACTAGCGCAAGACCGCCCAGCATGGCATGCCCACATAAAAGATGATGCTGTGCTCTATGAGCAAATCAGAATTGAAGAAGCTCAAAAAAGAAAATCCTTCTAGATTTCATGGGTACTAATGCTTCACTCATCCATCATCTCTTCCTCTTGCTATATGACGAGTCCCCCTTCAATTTTCCAGATACTCCTTAAACTATTTTTTGCACTTGGCTCATTGCTGAAAACATCTTATAGACTACTTGTACATACCAAGTGTCCTTCCATATCCCTTTTTGGCACCTGCAACTTTGGGGATGGGAGTAGGAGCTGTGACGTTCTAAGATTTATAACCTTTCTTCTGTCCTAGATGCATCTTAGTGTGACAGAAGGGAATATTTAATAATCCTCTTTTGTAGCAGTATTACACTTTAAAAGATGTCTATACTCTGAAGTATCTCCCTCGCATTCCTATTCCTACAGGTATCTCCCTTGTGTTCCCATTCCTTCAACCTCACATAAAAGTTCACCCAGAAGTCAAGAACACACCCTGCCGCTGTTCCTCTTCTCTTCAAATTTCAAAGCCTGTGGAACTCTGCCTCAGGTCAGGACATTTTTGCCAGGGCAAGAAATTGAGATATTCACTGACAGCACTTTTATTCCTCTGAAAAGAAAACAGTAATGGTGAGGACTGCTGTGGATGGGCAGAGCCTTGCGACGAGATGACGAGAGAGACTGCTGAGAGGAGAGTGAGAGCAGCACTATACAGTTGCATGCAGCTCCTTTTTCTAGGTGAGAAAGAAGGCAGAATCTGCACCTGGAGAACTCTGGTTTAGGCGGGTAATGCAGATCCAACCCAGGTCTGGCTGTAGGGAGATGGTTCTCTGAGGGCTGCCAGTGGCTAATGATGGTCCAGGATCCCAAGCAATGAAATTGAGAAGACATGTGGACTCCCATTGTGTTTAATAGGACATCTTTGTAGTCCTGGAGAGGGTTGCTTGTGCTGACCTCCGTGGAGTGGGTAAGGTTGGACCCAAACCCCAAGTAGGAAGTAAGGTGCCCACCTGACTACCCAGCTCTTTGTGTTAAGTCATGAAGCTAGGCGCTGGTGTCCAAGAAGCCCCAGTACCATGTTTCGGAAGGTCAAATGTCAGCAGATTTGCAGAAGAGTTCTGGATGGGAGTAAGAAGGAGAGCTAGGTGGTGCAATGGATAGAGCACTGGGTCTGAAATCAGGAATATCTGAGTTCAAATCTGGCCTCAGGCACTTACTAGCTATGTAACCTTGAGGTCTTTTTGAGTTCTAGATCCCAAGATCCTAACTAGGTGACTAAGGGCAAGTCATTTGACTGAGCCTAAATATCCCCATCTGTAAGGGAATGATTAGACTGTATCTCACAAGATTATTTTTACGTGGATCAAATGAAACAGTATTTGTGAGAGTCCTCTGTAGCCACAAAGGAATACAAAAGTCAGCCACTATCAGCAGTATTGTAATGGACTATTTTAAACTGTATCTTGTTTGGTATCCCTGACCAGTCCTTCCCTCCCCACCCCCTTGAACCTTCTGGTCAGCATAGTAAGTTTATAAGTAGCCAGTGTAAAGTGGCAGTAATAGGAAGATTGCAAATGGAAACCTAGAGGTCACATGCAAACCATCCTAAACATTAAAGGAACGATTTACAAATTGCATTATTTATTAATCAAAAATTACATCCTAGTCACATGTGCTAAATCAGAGGAAGCCACTTAGGCTTTGCTGTCAGGGATTTAGGGTCCTACGATATGTAAATCTCAGGCAAGTTCCAGATACCTGGAGTGAGACCAGCAGAAGACCAAATGGTGCTGGTAACTCTGAGATAACATGGATATATTAACTTTAAAGTTTTACCAACAGCTTTGAGATGATTTGGATATGGTAATGAACTAACCCCAAGATAGCACAAAGAAGAGTTAGTCTGTTCCCCAAACAACCTTATGAAATGAGACCTCAAACTCTGACCCCACTGAGCACTCTCTCATCTCCTAAGGGTCCATGTTGCTCATGTGCTCTCAACTCTAATTGCAGTTACCTAAGTGACTCCATCCCCTCCCCATCTTCTTCCTCACACTGCCTGCCTTCCTTCACTACCCTATCACCCATCCCCATGCCATCTGCCTCTAGGCCCCCTTTTGCTTCTTGTTTCTATATTTTCTGTGCCCGTTTTCTTCTATATCTCCTATGAAATCAACTAATTATGGTTAAAATTCTCCTATATCTCCTATACCTTATTAAAATATGATTGCAGTCTTGCTTCCAGATGCTTTCCTAACTAGTATGCTAAGAACTAGGCATGTCTGCCTCATTTCATAATTTCATAAATCAATTATCAATTCATAGACATAGAAAATAATTAGACTAATGAAGGATTAAGTATTTTTAATAAAAGACAAATTAAGAGACAATTGGAAGAGTAACTTTTTTTTTCAGGAAGAATCTTATTTTCTATAGAAGAGGCCTAGTTAGGATACCATGGGTCCACTGAAGAGTTACTACTTTGTTATGAAACAAAAAGGTTTAGAAAAAAAAATCAAAACAATTTCAAAATGTCCAAAGTGATAATTCTAGAGAAAATGGCAAGTTCTATCTAATTATTGGCTCACTTATATTATAAAAAACTTCTTGTGTAGTACTAGCCATATTTTCTTCAACTCTTCATATTTTTAAAGGTTATATGCTTATAAGAACAACTTGGTAGAACAAAAGAGGACACAAATTGTGTGGTCTACTGAAGCTTGATAAAGTTTCTTGGAACAAGGACAGCATCTCTCTAATATTTTTCCCCAAAACCAACCAGTAAACCATAGAAGAACATACCTTTCCCAGCATAAATTATACTTCACATTCTTCCACTGTATTTTCTTCAAGTCAGCATTGATTTGTCAGATATATCAGTTGCATCCTAGAACCAAAGCTAGGCAATTTCTTTCAAGGAAATAATTCTATAGCAAAAGAGTAGCTGACTCATTGTTCACTATTCACCAAAGCTATATACTGACATTATTGAATGATGCATATAAAACCAAATATAGATAGAAAATAATATCTTAAACCTTTTGCCAGCTTATCTGGGTTTGATGTCCATTCCAATAAACCATTCCATTAACCCAGAGCTATATATACTAGTATTTTAGACAAGAATACAAGACACTTTATTTCTTCAGCAGCAAAACATCTTTCTTTGTATGTTCCTGGCGAAATGCCTTGTCTGTTCCAATAACCTTCCTATTATAAGGTTGTTAAAAAATATGACAGTACTAAAGCCACCAGTACTGTGGATGATGCCCACACAAACATCTCTTTCTATACCTCTTGCAATTAAATGTAATTATGGCCTTTAGACAACTCTGTAAGGAAGGGGAAAGGGGCCTTTTTGGAGCCCCTGTGTTTTTTTTAATTAGGGTTTTCTCAGACTTCATCATGTCCATGAAACACAAATAGCATCTAATAAAACTAACAGGAATTGTGCAGCTTATGTTTTCTAGGAAGGGTGAAACGTAAACACAGTAGGCCCCCCCTTTTCTTGCTACAAGCAATTTTTAGTTTCTGCAATTACTTGTAGGTGCAAAACTATACAGGCAATAACTCCCTTTATAGTTAGATAATTGCATGAAAAAATCAACTAATTATGATTAAAATTAGCCACCTTCTATCCAGTTAGAAGCCTCCAAGAGCAGATTTTATACATAATTAGCCAAAAAGAAGGGAAAAAATTACTTATATGTAGAGTTTTGTACATATGAAAATGGCAATTTCCAAAGATAGCAGAAATAACTTAAAGTGATTTCTATATAATTCAATATAATTCAATGTAATTCTGATATGCTAAAATCCTAAATGAGAGAGAAGATGAACTTCTAAATGCCACAAATTTTGTTGACATTCCAGTTTCTTGAATTCAGTGTCTTCCTCAGCAAGAGAAACAGAGAGATATTCCTGATATAGTCCGTCTTTTAAGGACCTCCACATCTAATAGACATCAAGAGTAGAAGTCATCTTTCCATTTTCCCATTAAAATGGAAAACAGCATGACAAAAATAAGAAATCTAGCAAAATATTTGTTTTCACAACAAAAACACTGTAAATGCATTAGATAGTTATTATGATTTGAATTCTTCATTGTAAACTATGATTTGAAAGCAAAAACAATCAAATTATTCTTGGTTAAAGTCTCAACCCATCACAGTGATTTTACTTTTCTAAAATAAAGTCAATATTAGAAATCATCATGAATTGCATTGTACTCCTGAAAGACTGAAATAAACACAACTAGACTGCATTTAGCAAAAATATAAATTATGTTCAGGGAACGTAGGATGGAGAGCTTTATGGGGATGAAACTCTGCAGAGATACATCATATTACTCATTTTGTAAATAGTTTTATATGGCACAAACAAATCTAATATATAAGTTCAAACTAAAAATATTTGAATCCAAAAGTTATTAGTCGAATAGAAAATGTTGGCTAGGAATCAGATCCCATAGAAACAGATAGATAAATGACACTGAGAGAGAAAGAATTTGTACTAGATTCATATTCATTGTATTTTTATTACAAATCAATCCGCTTACCATCTTGCTGACCAGGAACCGTCTGGGGACTCTGCATTCTTTCTTCAAGGTTAGAACTAAGGTCAGAGTTCACAGCCGACATGCGTGTGGAATCGCTCATATCAAACTCATCACTTTCTATAGAACTTTCATCCTACAAAATAAAAACATTATGGCATAAAACAAATTTCAGATAGTGCAGTACATTCAGATAACATCTCTCCTTTATAGATATGATCCCTTAAATTTTAATCAGTTAGTAAGCATTTAGTGAATTTTAATTCAATTCAACAAGCATTTAATAAACACAAGGTATCAGTGCGCTTGATAGAAAAAGATGAAAAATGGTGGTCCCCTGAATTCAAGCATCTCAACATATAATGGGAAGAGAGGACATAATACAAGCACATAAATAAAAAAAGTGTGATACAATCGACCAATCTATCAGTCAACTAACCCATTAGTATTTATATAACATAGAATGTGATAAGGACAAATAAGAAACATAAGTAAAGTATTATAAGAAATTTGAGAAGAGGCGACTTTTAGATTAGCTAATCAGGAAAGTGAATGGCAGTGTGGATGTAATAAGGTTTATGAATGTAATAAATATTACACTATAATTTACATAGAAACTCACTTGATATAGGGGATCTAGAATATAGATGAGCCAAAGATAAGTCTGAGGTTTTGATTTTGAGTGATTAGAATGATAGTAATTCTGCCAAGAGAAATTAGGATATTAAGAAGAAAAATAGTTTGGGATAGGTTGAAGTTTAGGTGGTCAGTTCACAATGCACCAATTCAACTAATTTTTATCCAGACAGAGATATCCAACAAATGTTTGGAAATATAGACTCGGAGCTCAGAAAAGAGATAGAGACTGGATGTATAGATGTGAGAGTTTGCATAGAGATTTACATATGGCATTATGAAAAAGCACTAGACTTTGCAATCAGAGGACTGAGTTTGAATCTTATCTCTCCTAATTACTACTTGTGTGACATTTGAGGCAGATTGAAAAAGTGTATAGAGTACCGAACTTGGTATCAAGCATATGTGAGTTCAAATCCAGCCATAGACACTTACTAGCTGCATGATCTTGGGTAAGTCACTTAACCTCTGCCTCCCTTGGGTTTCTCATCTGTAAAAAGGGATTTAGTAACAGCATCTACCTTCCATGGCAGTTGTGAGAACAAAATGAGATGTTTGTAAACTACCTCGCAACTCTTAAAATCCCATATAAATGGTAACCATTACCTAATTTTACAGTCCTCAGTTTTCTCATCTGTCAAATGAGATATTAGACTAAATGATCTCTATGGTCTCTTCCAATTCTAAATCCTATAACACCATACAACTTGATGAAATTGCCAGTGAAGAGATTACAGAGAAAAGAAAAAGTGATGATAGAGCCTGGAGCAGTGTCTCATACTCAAAGAAGAAGAGGAGCAAAAGAAGCAGAAAAAAGAGAGAAGAGAAGCCAAATAAGAATAGAGAAAGATGCTGACAAGATGAAAGGAAATGGAATCAAGAGCATAAGGATATAGGTTGGCCTTAGTAAGGAATTCAGTTTCATGATCTTTCTAGAATAGGCTGAAGGATAAAAGGATAGGTGAAGATGAAGATGGATTTTAAAAAAAAATTTATTAATTTATTTTGATTTATCAACAATCACTTCCATATGCTTTTGAGCTTAACATTTTTCTCCCCCTTCCTCCCCACCACCCTTCCCAAGATGGAGCACAATCTGATATAGGCTATATATACACATTCCTATTAAACATATTTTCACATTAGTGATGTTGTAAGTAAAAATTAGAACCAATAGGAGGAACCACCAGAAAGAGGAAACAAAACTCAACAGAAGAGAAAAAAAAATAGCAATTCAACTTCCATAGTTCTTTCTTTGGATGTGGATAGCATTTTCCATCATGAGACCTTTGGAGATGTCTTAGACCCTTGTATTGCTGGGAAGAGTTAAGTTCATCAGTATTAGTCATTGCACAACGTGGCTGTTATTGTGTACAACGTTCTCTTGGTTCTGCTCACTTCACTCAGCATCAGACCATATAAGTCTTTCCAGGTTTTTCTGAAGTCAGCCTGCTCATCATTTCTTACAGCACAAGATTATTCCATTATATTCATAAACCACAACTTGTTCAGTCATTCCCCAATTGATGGGCATCCTCTCAATTTCCAATTCTTTGCCACCTCAAAAAGAGCTGCTATGAATATTTTTGTACATGTGGGTCCTTTTCCCATTTGTATGACCTCTTTAGGATACAGCCTTATAAGTGCTATTGCTAGGTCAAAGGGTACACACATTTTTATAGCCCTTTGGGCATAGTTCCAAATTGCTCTCCAAAATGGTTGGATCATTTCACAACTCCACCATCAATGCATTAGTGTTCCAATTTTCCCACATAAAGATGGATTTTTTTTAAACTCTAGATAGATGAGAGGCATGAGGCAAAGCTGATAATTTTGACATAGCTTCAATAATTAGTAAAAATAGCAGCCACATGTCATCTCTTGGGAAGAGGGGAATTGGTAGCTCAAGGAAGGAGATGCTAAATGGTCACTTCCAAATTATTATAGAGAATCAATCAGAGATTCATAGGATTGCTATGTATTTGGTGAGTTCCAATGAGATATGACAACATAAATTTGTAGCAGACCTAATTCATCAGCAAGATTTTGTGACTTCCTCCAACATTGCTTCATTTCTTAGAGAGTCTCCCAGTGTATCCTGAGCTACCTTTAGTTGTCCTGATGAATATCTGGCCACTGGACCCAGATGGCTCTGGAGGAGAAAGTGAGGCTGGTGACCTTGCACAGCCCTCCCTCACTCAAATCAAAGTCAATTGAAAGTCATGTCATCATCTCCCTGATGTCATGGTCCTCTTCAATAACAAAGGACAAACACAACAATACAATTTCTTAGAAACAGGAGAGGAGATGAATGGTGGAATATGACTCTGTGGATTAGCAATATGTGAATAAAAAAATAAAAAGGGGAAAGCTTACTAGAACATATGTTTTATTAGACAGTATTTCAAAAGTATCTAGCATGAATGGTAAAATACAATTTCTCTTTTCAAGAATTTTTCAGTCAATGAATTCTCAATCAATATAACTACATGTAAATTTTTTTTTTTAATAAGAGAGGCAGCTTGGCATAGTATATAGAGAATAAGCCTCAGAGTCAGGAAAATCTGGATTCAAGTCCTGACTCTGACACATATTGCTATGTGGCCTTAGGTAAAGCATTAATTTCTCAATGTCCTAGGCAGCTCTCTGAGACTGAATGCTGCAGAGAAATTGTTGATCTTCATTGGTCAAAATGGAAAAAAATGTTTTGCAACTATAATCAGGTGTTTAGAGGAAGAGACAGTTTTGGAAAACATCAGTGTTCTTATAAATATTATTTATAAGAATTTACTTATCATCATTTATTTATAAGAAAAAGCATTCCAAAGGAAGAAATGCTTAAGTTAAAACATAAAGCAAAAGGTTTGTATTTTGGTTGACAAAAAGGTGGAGGCTTTTTCACACATTAGGAGTGACTCAGGGAAAAGCTCAGAGAAGGAAGAGAGAAGATGCAACGAGTTACCCTTAGCCATCAAAGAGGTTATAAGCTGGGACTGAGTGGGAGAGGAGATAGAGAATGGACCTACCCAATAATCTTAAAGGCCCAGGTTAGCAGTCTGTATTTATTTATAGGTAAAATGTTTTGTAGCAAAATCCACCCTTCTTAACCTTGTAAATTATAGAACTCTCCTAGTAATGTATTGAAATGTAAATGAAGGGCTATCTTGAGGTTTCTCTGTTAAATTCTAAATGTAAGTCATAGTAGGTGCTATACACATATATATACATATATATAATTAATATATATAATATATTATATATTATATATACATATATAATTAATATATATAATATATTCTATATTATATATATATATTTATTAGTGGAATGGAATGTTATTCTACAAAAGTCCTACTCTGATGGCCAATCATGGTTGGTGTGGGATGATCTAGTCTTTGAGATTATGCTGGCAGAACACAGGTGTGACAGATTTTATGAAGTCAGGTATGAGACAGACAAGTTAAGCTAAGTTTGGAAAGGTTCATCACCAAAAGCCAGCTACTACATGATCATTTATTTTGACTACCAAAAATAATGATTCAGCTCCTAAGGCATAGAGAAGCTACACTTGATATCCACAGAAAGGTACAACAATGATATTATAGCTCTTGAAGAATTAGAAACCACCTGGGAATTCCCTTCAAACTAGAAATTTGTCATGTGAATTCACAAATTTGAGTATTAATATTGCAAACGTGGATCTGAATGTGGTGATGAGGTAGAGCTGGGGGACTGGGATTATTACTATGAGAGAGTTTAATATTATAATCCTCATTTTACAGAAGAGGAAACTGAGCTTCAGAGAGGTTAAATAACAAGATTACAGAATTGTAGATTTAAATTTGGAAGAGACCTTAGAGGCCATCCAATATAGCTCCCTCATTTTACAGATAAGGAAACTGAGGACCAAAGAGGTTATTCACTTTGCCCATGCCAAATGGCTACTAAGTATTGAAACCAAAATATGAACCCAGATCTCTTGATTCCAACCTTCATGTTCATTTCTGTATACTACACTGCCTCACTATAAATTAAAGAAAATAAACAAATAGAAAATTGAAATTAACCTTAAAATAAATTAACATGTGTTTTTATTGTATTTGCATATGGCATGTATGATAGTTTTCTCATGAAACCTTAGCAAGCAGACTCCTAAAAGTCAGAATATTTTGTGAAAATATGTACAGAGTCCAATATATTGGGACACTCAATAAATGCTAAGGAACAAAAATGGAAGTAACAATAGTTTATGTGGAAGTAGGCAATAGTTTATGGTGGTGCCAAAAATTAGGTACTATAGGAGAAATGGAATCTCCAGCAAAAATTGTTATACTGACTTCTCTACAATTTTTTGTTAAATTAAAAAAAAAACCTTTCTCATTCATCACCTCAAGTATCATAAAGTTGCAACTTTACTTTAAATATTTCCCACTCTGATTATTTATAATGATTATTCATTCACCTTTAATAATCTCATTCATTATTCTAAAATGTTAATTATGCCATTGATATGCATTTTAAAGTTCAGTAATAAAAATTCCAAGTCAATGCATTGTATTTTCTGACTATTTACTAATTTAAGAATTATCTTTTATTTAAAAATGGCTAATACATCTTAAACACAAGAGCATAGTAGAAATGCTATTTTCTATAATACTTAGAAAAGATCAAAGGATATAGTCAAATGCGACAATAGCAGGAATCTTCTGGATCCTTATCTCCAGTCTGGTCTTCATACTGACTCAAACAGTAGAATCATAGAACTATTCTTTCATTTTGAATAACTGGCTTGCTACCCTTTTCACATTTTCCTTATCTGTTAAAAAGAGATAATGAGACAAATATGCTGGATTGTAAAGAAGTCTTTCAAATGAATAGACTAGAAGTCAGGTATCTTGATGGGAAGTTAGTTCCTCCTCTAGCTTCCTAGCTGTATACCTTGTACGAGTCATTTCCTTTCCTTGGGTCTCATTTTCTCATATGAAAAAAAGGTATTAAAAGTAACAATAAGAACTACCCACTGCTTCAGGGGTCAGTGGCATCCTCCTACCAAATGTCTGCAAGCAGATCACTTGTTGGAGATGTAGTAGAGATCACTGTAAGATGCTGTTGGTATTCTTCTTCAAGAGTTGTTGGGACAAGATGGTCTCAAGAGATGCTGATTCAGAGATTCTGGGATTCTATGTGATTCTGACTAAATCATCTGTAAAGGTTCCTTTCGTCTTTAAATCTATAAGAACTCCAGAGAACATCTAGTCACACAACTAGTTTGTAGCAGAACCAGGACTAAAGCTCAGGGGTCCTGACATGAAGTCAGTCCAAAGGTTTCTTTTCCCCATTCAAAAATGTTTGTGGGAGGAGCCAAGATGGTGGAGTAAAAGCAGTAACTTACTTGAACTCTCCTCCAAACCCCTCCAAATACCTACAAAAAATGGCTCTAAACAAATTCTAAAGCAGCAGAACCCACAAAAAGACAGAGTGGAACAAATTTCCAGCCCAAGACAGCCTGGATGGTTGATCAGAAAGGTATATCGCACCAGTCTGGAAGAGGAACGCAGGTTGGTGTGGGTGCACAGGCCTCAGTGAACCTGGAGCAGGCCTCAGAGGACTGAATCACAGGCAGCTGTGGTGGTTTCCAGAACTCTCAACCCACAATCGCCCAAGACAACTTAAAAGGTCAGTGGGAAAAGTCTGTGTCTGCAGTGAGAGAGAAGCGCGGTGGTCTCAGCTCCAGTCCCCGAGCTCGGCCCCTGGGGTGGCAGCTGCCTCCTGAGTTTCTGGCCCATAGACTGGGGGGGGGGGATGGAGTGGCTGATCAGAGGGGAATTGCAGGGAACTCTCTACTGGTGCAGGATTGTCTTGCTTTGCCCATGCTTGCATCTGGGTGACAGTTCTGGGTGGCGGTCCTGGGGTGAGCAGCAGCACTGGTGTGGTGGAGCTTATAGTGGTGGTGGAGAGGAAATCCTCCTCACAGTTCCAAGACAGGAAAGAGTGCTTGTGGTCACTCATAGATCAGAACACAGGCCAGGAAAGGAGTAAGCACCTCACCCTTGATTATAGCACCTTGGAAGAACTGAAAATTTTCAGGTCCCTAGAAGTATCTCTGAAAACAGCTGCACAAAACCCCTGGAACTTGGAACAGAACATTCTCCACACTGGAAACAGACCCCTACTGTAACAAAAAGTTTATAACTCAAATAATTGGTTGGGATCATGAGCAAACCTCTCAAAAAGAGTCAGACTATATTATCTTACTTTGGTGACAAAGAAGATCAAAACATACAACCAGAAGAAGACAATAAAGCCAAAGCTCCTACATCCAAAGCCTCTAAGAAAAATATGAATTGGTCCCAGGCCATGAAAGAGCTCAAAAAGGATTTTGAGAAGCAAGTAAGAGAAGTCGAGGAAAAACTGAGAGTGATGCTAAAAGAGACCCAAAAAAATAGTGAAGAAAATAACACCTTAAAAATAGTCTAACCCAAATGGCAAAAGAGGTCCAAAAAGCCAAAGAAGAGAAGAATGCCCTACAAAGCAAAATTGGCCAAATGGAAAAGGAAGTCCAAAAGCAAAGAAAATACTTCCTTAAAAATTAGAATAGAACAATTGGAAGCTAGTGACTTTATGAAAAATCAAGGCACTGTAAAACTAATCCAAAAGAATGAAAAAATAGAAGAGAATGTGAAATATCTCATTGGAAAAACAACTGACCTGGAAAATAGATCCAGGGAGAGAATTTAAAAATTATTGGACTATCTGAAAACCATGATCAAAAAAACAGCCTAGACATCATCTTTCAAGAAATTATCAAGGAAAACTGCCCTGATATTTTAGAACCAGAGGACAAAATAGAAATTGAAAGAATCCACTGATCACCTCCAGAAAGAGATCCCCAAAAGAAAACTCCTAGGAATATTGTAGCCAAATTCCAGAATTCCCAGGTCAAAGAGAAAATATTGCAAGCAGCCAGAAAGAAACAATTCAAGTACTGTGGAAACACAATCAGGATAACACAAGATTTAGCAGCTTCTACATTAAGGGATCACAGGGCATGGAATATAATATTCTGGAAGGCAAAGGAGATAGGATTACAACCAAGAATAGTCATTCAGTAAAATAGAGGACTTTCAAGAATTTTTGATGAAAGACCAGAGCTGAATAGAAAATTTGACTTTCAAATACAAAACTCAAGTGAAACATGGAAGAGGTAAACAGTAAAGAGAAATCATAAGAGACTTATTAAGGTTGAACTGTTTACATTCCTGCATGGAAAGATGATATTTGTAACTCATGAGTCCTTCGTCAGTATTAGGGTAGTGGGAGGGAAAAAATTATATGTATGTATGTATATAGATAGATAGATAGATAGATAGATAGATAGATAGATAGATAGATAGAGGGAACAGGGTGAGTTGAAGATGAAGGGATGATATCTGGAAAATAGAATTAAGGGGTGAGAGAGGATTATACTGGGAGAAGGAGAAAGGGAGAGGTAGAATGGGGTAAATTATCTCACATGGAACAGACAAGAAAAGCTTTTACAGTGGAGGGGAAATGGGGGAAGGTGAGAGGGAATGAGTGAATCTTATTCTCATAGGATTTGGTTTAAGGAGGGAATAACATACACAATTGGGATATGGAAATCTATCTTACCCTACAGGAAAATAAGGGGGGAAAGGGACAAGAGAGCAGGGAGTTGATAGAGGGGAGGGCAGATTGGGGGAGGGGATAATCAGAAGCAAACACTTCTGAGGAGGGACAGGGTCAAAAGAGAGAATAGAATAAATGGGGGGTAGGGTAGGACAGGATGAAGGGAAATATACTTAGTTTTTCACAACATGACTACTATGGAAGTGTTTTGAATGACTACACATCTATAACCTGTATCGAGTTGCTTGCCTTTTCAATGAGGGTGGGTGGGGAGGGAGGAAGGGAGGAAATTTGTAACCCAAAGTTTAAAAAAAAATGTTCATGGGAGCAGATTCTACATATAAACATGGCAACCTATTTCTTTTTGGAAGTTTTTTCCTTAATAGAGTTCAAATCTTATAACCACAAATATGATGACAAATAATCCATTGCAGTAGGGATCTCTTCACAGAATCTCAGATTTGGAAAAGACCTCCTACAGAAATCCCTCCTTCAACCTTCCTGACAAGTGGACATCCAGGTGCTATTTCAAGACTTTTCGTGAGAGGGAATGCATTACCTCCCGAGATAACCTGCTTCGACAGCTCTAATTTTTAGGAAGTTTGTCCTTATACAAATATATATTCTGCCTCCCTACAACTTCTACTGCATTGCTCCTAGCTTTGCAGTCCAGGGCCAAACAAACCAAATTTATTCTTTTACATTACAGTCCTTCAAATACTTGGAGAGAGTCAGCATACTCCCATTAAATTTTCTTATCTCTAGGACAAATCCTTTCACCAGCCTTTATATACCATGGTGTCCAGTCCTCTAACCATTTCGGTCACCCTCTTGTAGAATGCTTTTAGGAATGTTTAACCACCAACTCTCTAGGGGGAAAAATGTATCCATGACACACTTTTAAAGTTTAATCTGCACTATCATCATTTTTTTTCCATCACTTTCTTAACTCTAGGCATAAACAAAACATCAAGGCAAGCCCTAATTTATAGTGTTTGTTGATTTCTGAGACATAAATGCTCACACTAAAAAATGAGCGATTGACTCTCAGAGCCCATATGAGTTGGCCCCTAAGGTGATATTAAGAACTGAATAGTTCTTGATATATTGAAGCGTTGGCTTCAGAAGTCTGACCAAGGCAGAGTACATTGGTACACTCACCTTCCTCATTTTGGACACTATGTCACTATTAATGCAAGGTGAGTTTGTGTTAGTCTTGCTGATATGAAAAAAAAAAGAAACCAACAGATAGTATAGTATGATAGAAAGAATATTGAGGGTATAATAGAAGAGACTGGGAGCCAAGAGACCTCAATGTACATCCCCATGTTGACACTTACTAGCTGTATAAACCTCAGCAAGATACTTCCCTCTCTGAGTCTCAGTTTCATACTGCGTGAAATAGAGATAATAATACTCATACCATGTCACAAAGTTGTTGTGGGTTATAAGAAAAATGCTTTGTAAGCCTTAAAGTGCCTTATATAGGCATATTTCACTTTTTTGTGCTTTGCTTTATTGCTCTTTGAGTATATTGCGTTTTTTTACAAATTGAAGGTTTGTGGCAATCACATCATGCAAGCCTATAGGCACCATTTTTCCAATAGCATGTGCTCACATTGTGTCTTTATGTCACATGTTGGTAATTCTCACAATATTTGAAATTTTTTCATTATTATTTAATCTGTTATGATGATCTATGATCAGTGATCTTTGATGTTACTATTGTAATTGTTGGGGCTGTATAAGACAGAGAACTTAATAAATGTGTGTGCTCTGACTGCTCCACTCGCATGCCATTCCATTCCTTCTTCTCTTCAGGCCTCCCTGTTCCCTGAGACATAATATTGAAATTAGGCCAATTAATAACTCTATAATGGCCTCTAAGTGTTCAAGTGAAAGGAAGAATTAATCAACGTAGCAAACTTCATAGTTGTCCAATTTTAAGAAATTGCCCACAGCTACGCCACCTTCAGCAATCACCACCCTGATCAACATCAAAGCAAGACCCTCCGCCAGCAAAAAAGATCATAACTCACTAAGGCTCGAATGATGGTGAGCATTTTTTAGCAATAAAGTATTTTTTTAAAATTAAGCTTTGTATGTTCTTTTTTAGACATAAAACTATTGCACACGTAATAAACTATAGCTTAGTGGAAATATAACTTGTATATGCACTGGAAAACAAAACAATTTGTGTGACTTGCTTTATTGTAATATTCCCTCTATTGTGGTGATCTGGAACCCAACTCACAATATCTCTGAGGCTTGCCTGTAAATGTAATATAATCTTTATAATAACATTTACCACTATAAATAATTCAAAGGAGCGCATGTTTTCTGACTATATTTGATAAAAAGCATCATGTAATTAAATATTTACATGTGAATGTGTATACCCAAGTTATCTTCTCTAATACACATTGGCTATGTGACCCTAAGCAAGTCATTTAAACTTTCAATATTCCTTTACCTCTGGCAACCCCCTAAGACTGCAGATTGCAAAACAAATTGCCATTCTGCTTTGTTAGATTACCTTATCAAGCATGCTCTATAGTGATGAGATAATTGGTCAAACTCTTCCACGCCAGCCCCCAAACTGAATAACAATCTATATGTACATACAGTATATGTTTCTATACACTCAAAGACACACATATCTGTCTATTTATATGGTTAACATTTAATCACATATTTAATTTCATTTTTTACAAAGGGACAACTATAGAGAATCAATATTATCCAGCATCTACACTGCAGAATGAATAAATGACTATAGGAGAGACAAAGAAACTCACCATGTTTGTCTACTTGGATACTTGTTTGTCTCCATGCAATTCTGTTGACTTTCATCTTATTCCCACCCAAACTGTACTATACTCACTGAAATCTACTTATCTCTCTATACAACTAAAGGAAAAGATTAAAGTCTTTAGTTCCATTCTCATTCCTGGCCAAGAGCTGCATACATCTTTCATCATTTTCAATAAAATTACTATTCAATGATTAAACTATTTATTTACACAGCAAATTATGTCAGTCCTCTGGTGATGAGCATCATTGCTCTTCAACCAGGTTGATGCTTTGGATTTTGATTTTCTTTAAGATAAAACTCTAATCAACGAAGGAATCTGGTCACTTAGAAATGCAACCATGTTGTTTTTTTTTTCACGATTCAAAAATCAGAAGCCTAACTATTTAGTGGCAGGAAGGGATTTATTTTTGCTTTTAACATGCTGCTGACTTTGAGTAGCCAGAAGGACCCAGCATGTGGCCACAGCTCCACTGGCACCATGTTGATCTCCTCACTTTTTGGCAGAGAAAAAAACATATCACTAGATGAGATTGCTACAAATAATTTGACAGCTTCCATTCACTTCATGAAATAATTGAAATCCATTATTTGAAATTGTTTAATGAATTGAATTTTTTTTGCCCCTTTTAGTCATGGGAATTAATTTTTCTTTGCTCTCTTTGATGAACCTAACTCAATGCTTATCTAACCACTTATTTCATAATTTATAAGGAGCCATGTGGTAAAAATGTAATTAAAATATTAAGGAAAAATGAAAAAAATTACATAAACCCTATCTTTCATATATGACCGAACTATCAGTCAAACAAATTTGCAAGGGCATTCTTAAGACGGAGCTCACTCAAGTAGAGAGAAAAGTTTTACTCAGGGCTTATATATGTATGTGTAAAACCTATGTACATCTGTGCAAAATGTATATACATATGCATAATAAACATATATATGTATATGTACATAAAAAGTAAGAATACATTAATGAATTAATGGGCACCTAGGTGGCTCAGCAGATAGAGTACTGGGTCTTGAGTCAGGAAGACCTGAGTTCAAATCTGGACTCAGAAAATCACTAGCCTTGTGATCCTGGGCAACTCACTTACCCCTATTTGCCTTATTTTCCTCATCTGTAAAATGATCTGGAGAAGGAAATAGCAAATCACTCCACCATTTTTGCCAAGAAAACCCCAATAAGGAGACACAAAGAGTTGGATGTAACTAAAAAACGACTCAACAACAAAAATGTGTTAACAATTTGAGTTAAAATGAAAGCTATAAAAAGTATAGACTTTTAAAAATGAAACCTTCTATTGGCAATTATGAGAGGCAGAATGATGTGCTGCCTCAGTCAAAATAAGACCTGTTAAAGACCTTGGCTTAAAAAGGCCAAGGTCTCCCACTGCATCCAGGGCCATTTCCAGTCATCCTGAACAATATCTCACCACTAGACCCAGATGGCTTTGGAGGAGAGAGTGAGATTGGTGACTTTGCACAGCCCTGCCTCACTTAAATCCAACTCATTTGCATGTCATGGCATCACCTCTCAGACGCTATGGTCCTCTTTGAGAACAAAAGGCAAACAACAACAGCCTTTTCTTGTGTGGGTAGTAACCCAAATCCTGAATGTTTACAATTCTCATTTAGGAGACTCTGTAGTGTTCTGGAGCTTACAAATGGCATATTATCTTTGCTAAACAGGAGGACAAGAAGATCTCACCATAGATAGGGAATCATTGCCATATTTGAACTCTATGTTGTACCTCTTACCTGAATGAAGTAAACGTCTTTGGTGACTATACATGTTCGTGTTTTTCATATCACTTGATATTAATAGAAACATTAAGCAAAACTATCTGATGCTATGTGTTTCAAAGAATATTCTATAATTTTTAAATTTGTACATAGATACCTAACTAGAGCAGTGTTTTGTTCAACTGTGTCAAATGCTTTTTTTTAATAGTCATTAAACAGAGCACTTGTTGAATCATTTCAGTTGTTGCTTAACTCTTTGTGACCCTATTTTGTTTTTGTTTTTTTTTTGGCAAAGATACTGGAGTAGTTTGCCACTTCCTTCTTCAGCTCATTTCACAGATGAGTAAACTGAGGCAAACAGGGTTAAGTGACTTGCCCAGGGTCACACAGCAGTAAGTGTATGGGGCTGGATTTAAACTCAGGTCCTCCTAATTCCAGAGCCAGTGCTCTATTCATTGTACCACCCGAGCAATTGAGTAGGATAGTATTACTTTCTTTTTTAAATTTTCAGTCAATTTTATGACCATGATCATAAATATCAATGACTACTTTCAACACAATCCAACCTGTCCCTTCTCACACTTTCAAGGATGCCCTTGATACATCAGTAGGTTATCCTAATAACATTTTATAGAGATGAGAAAGTAGTTATTAATATTTTCTTGGTCTCCTTTCTGGTAATGTGAAGGTCCAAAATTTTTATTATCCTTTAAATTCCTAGAGGTCAAAGATCATGGCTAAAACATAGTATCAGAACATGATAGAATCTCAAAATTGGAAGAGATTTTGGAGGTCAAACTAAACACATAATATTTGTAAAGTACTTAGCACAGAGCATGTAGTAGGTGCCTAATAAATGCTTATTCCTTTTCCCCTCCTGCTTGATGTCATTCTGTAGAGTCAGAAGACCTGTGTTCACATTTTGGTTCTTATCCTTATTACCTGTGTTACTTTGGGCAGGTTTCAGTTTCCTTATCTGTAAAATTAGACTGGACCAGGGATGAGGAACCTGCGGCCTCCCCATCCATGGACTGGACAATCTATAAGGTCCTATCAAGCTCTAAATCTATGATCCTATAAGAAAATGAATGAAAAATGACTGATTCCACTTTTAGACATCTCTTTAGGAAAAATATTTTGTTATCAAGTTAAAATATGCTTATCAGAAATTCCTACTTTCCCATTTCCTTATTTTGCCCTTTGGGACCAACAAATTAAGCCTAATCCTTCTTTCCTGCAATAGCCCTTCAAATACTGGTAGCACAGTGGATAGAGTGCCAGGCCTAGAGTCAGGAAGACTTGAGTTCAAATCTAGTTTCAGACACTTACTAACAATGTGACTCTGGACCAGTCACTTAACCTTGTTTGTTTTATTTCCTCATCTATAAAACGAAGTGGAGTAGTCATTTCAGTATCTTTACCAAGAAAACCCAACTGTGGTCATAGACAGTTGGATACAACTAAAAACAACTCAACAAACCAACTATCATGTTCCCCTTAACTCTCCTCTTCTCCAAGGCAAATATATTCTCATCCTTGAATTGATCCTCCTATATTATCACACAGTTTTCAGTCCCTTTACCATCCTTATCCCTATTCCCCATCCTTCATAAAATGTGGCACCAAGAGCTAAACACAATACAGGAGATATAGTCAGGGCAAAATATAGCAAGGCCATAACTTCATTAACTCAAGATACAAGATTTACTCTAAAACTGAACTGTCTTGCCAGTCACGTGACATCGCTGACTCACTCTTAGTTTGCATTTCTAATCTTTCCAACTGCTCAGGCCTTTCCTTCCCAAACTACCTTGTATTTATTTTGTAAATATTCTGTATATACTTAAGTATTTATATGTTAAATTCCCTGTTAGACAGTAAGTTCCTTGAGGGCAGGTAATATTTTATTTCTTTCTTTGTCTCTCCAGTGCCTAGCATAATTCCTAAGAAATATATTAATAAGCACTTAATAAAAATGACTTATTTGTTGATAGATGGAGAGATAGATTGACTTAAAATTTTTGCACACAATTACTTCATCATGTTTTCCTATCCTTTACTTGTGAAATTCATTTTTTTGTTTTCAAACTCAATGTCTTTATATTTGTTGAAAAGATAATGAGTTCAGTTTTGCTTATGTTGTGTTTAAGATGTCTATGGGACATTCAGTTCAAGGTGTCTAAAAGGTAGTTGGAGATGTAAGGCTGGAAGTTAGGAGAAAGGTTAGGGCTACAAGCTATCTATATAGAAATGATAAGTGAAACCATAAGTCATGAGATCACCAAAATAAATAGTATATAAAGAGAGAAAAGAGAAGAGGGCCAGCACAGAGCCTTGGGGACCTTCACCATTAGTAGACATGGAGTAGATGAAGATCCAGCAAAGGAAATAGACAAAGAGAAGTTTCGAGGAGAAGAACCAGTAGAGAAAAGAGAGTCTCATGGAGAAGAGGTGATTAACAGTGTCAAAGGCTGCAGATTGGTCCAGAAAGCTGATGATTGATAAAAGGACATTAGATTTTGCCAACTAAGAGATCATTGGTAACTTTGGAGAGAGCAGTTTGGGTTGAATGACGAGTTCAGTAGCCACAAAACTTTAAATGCAGTGCTTTGCACATATTAAGTATTCAATAAATAAGTTTAATCTTTAGTAACTTTTTATCTAAATAAGTTACTTTAAAAAAAACAACTTGTTCTCTAGTTATTTCTAGGATACTTTTTTTAACCCCTGCCTACACTAGTACTGAGCACAAAGGAAAAAAAAAAAGAACACTTATGCTGCTTGTTACTGAATAGAGGCCTTAGTAAATGAAAAGGATTAACTTTACTTAATCTCTGACTAATAACAAGATTGGGTTTCTCATGAACTTTTCTTGGACTAACAGAGGTAGTTAAGAGTTCTGATTTCAAAGGATTTCTCTGCATGTAATAGCAGGAGTCCAGATGTCAAAAAAGGTTATAATTAAGCAGATTAAGTGCTAATTGTAAGCAATTAATGCCAGATATGTCAATAATAGCTCACATTTACATATCACCTTTATAGTTAAAAAGCACTTTCACAAACCCCTATCTCATGTGGCTCTCCTATTTAATGAGGGAGGAAATATCCTAATTTTACAAATAGGGACACTAAGATTCATGTTTTATACTTCTCAAATGCACTTGTGTATTATAATTACCTGTCTTCTTGTTTCCCATTAAACTGAGGGAAGAAACCTTGAGATTATCTAAAAAATTAGTCACCTCTTTAATACCTAGAACAGTGGGTACTTAATTTATATTTATTGATTTTAATTGTTTTGAAATGTTTTTCAAACTCATGGTAATAAGTTCATAAATTGGCAATATTCACAGCATTATTTTGGGGAATTGCAAACATTTATAAACTTATATACAAGCATATATATGCTTGTAGGGTACTACCAGTGGGGAATACCTATCTAGGAATGTAGAACTGCAATTTATGTGTAGCATTTAGTCTTTGAAAGTTGGCTAGGTCATTGAGAGGGAAAATGACTCATCTAGTGTCACTATATATCAGAAACAGGACTTGAAACCAGGTCTGCATGATTCCAAGGCCCAGGTCTCTAGATACAATGAGTATGCTTAGGAGACATTTGAGTATTCTTAAATGATTTTGGGAGCTATATTTAAGTTGTGTTGAAAGGAAAAGAAGCTAAAAGTAAGGACAGATTTCATTTTATCCATTTAAAAGAAAATGGATGTCTGAACCAAGGCTTTGAGGGTGGGAACCTAAAAATATTTCTGCAATGTTTCTTAATTTCTTATTAAAATTAATAGAGAAGATAGCTGGGATAAGTTCAGGGGCTGGGTAGAGTTTATATGACCCTTTGCCTTCCAATGTTCATTTTAGGTAACCACATGATGACATTTTACAGAGAGAAAGATATAGGTCTAGAGAAGATGTGGAACAGAAATGTAAGGCTTTGAATCATACATATATGTATATACATGTACACACACATACTATATATATATATATGTATATGTATATATATACACACACATATATATATGTATACTTATATGCTGCTGGTTGTTGGTCATTCAGTTGTATCTGACTTTTTGTGACCTTGTGGACCCTAGAATAGCAATACTGTACATAAGGTTTTCTTGGCAAAGATGTTTGCCATTTTCTTCTGTAGTGCATTAAAGTAAACAGATGTTAAGTGACTTGCCCAGGGTCATGTAGCCAGTAAGTGTCTAAGGCTGGCTTTGAACTCAGGTCTTCCTGACTACAGGCGTAGCACTCTATTCAATGAGCAATCTAGCTGCTTCTGTATTCGTATATAAGATACACACATATGTACATTTGTATTTATATACAAGGCAGATAACATGTATATATACATACATATACATGTATATATGCTGAAATCATGACAGGTGATGAGATCCCAGTGGAAATGAGAATAGAGGAAGAAGTTAAAATCCTCCTGGAAGTAGTCATGGAGAAAAGTATACATTGACCTCATGATCTCTGTGGGTGAACCTTTTATGGAATATAGGTAATAGTTCTGAATGTTAGCAAGGCCTTCTCTATATGGCTGCTAGTCTACTTTCACATTTTTAGCTGAGTAGTTCTCCTTTCTGTATGACCCTGGTAAGACCATTTTATAATGAAAGATAACTATTATTTTTAAAGTGGCCTAGCTGCTACAAACTGTTCCAATTGTCCACACTTATTTTGTAATAATTTTTAAAAGATAACATAGGGAGTTGAGCTATTTCAAAGTCATTACCTCATCTTGCTGGGAGCTGAGGAGTTGAAGTTTCATGTGCTTCATGTAGGCCATGGTAATTGGCATGTTGTAATCAATCATGCTGGTCACCAAAGTAGGAGGTTTCCCGTTATCTGTAATGAAAATATTTTTCAGGCACATGGATTAATTGCATAACTTCATATTGAATTTGTTCAACAATTCTCAAAAGTTTCAATTTGTCTTATTGCAATAGGGTTCCAAGACACCATATGTTTAATTGCTCAAACGTTCTTTAAAAAAAAGAAAGAAAGAATGAAAGAAAGAAAGACAAGAATCAGTCAGATTCTCCCAAATGCAGATTACTAGAGATTATCACAGAGTGATTCATTAACTCTCTCAAGTCACCAGGGTACTTCATATCCTGGCTTTCTCATTATCATGCACATCTATATATCATATTACCATTTATAATGCACTTTCCTCACAACAGCCAGTCAAGGTACAAGAATTATTATCTCCATTTTACAGATGGGGAAACTAAGGTTAAGAGAAGTTGGTTGACTGCTTTTGGACACACTTCACACTTTTTTCTGATTCTAAGCCTTGTACTTTTTCTGCTACACCATGCTGTTTATCACGCTGCATGGATGATGGGAAATATCTTATTCTAGTGGCACAAAAGGGTTCACCTTTTCCTTCTGTTTGCATATAGGAAGATAGTCCCTATGTACTTCTTTGGTATGAGATGGAGAGGAGTCACTCTTAGTAGGGGATTTTATATGCTGTTTGAAAAGGCAGCATATCACAGAAAACAGAAAAAAGGCTTCAGTTAGGAAGAGTTGGGTTCAAATCCCAGCTCAGACAGATGATGTTCTTTTATTTCAGTCATGTTCAATTTTTTGTGACCTCTTTTAGGGTTTTCTTGGCAACAGATACTATAGTGGTTTTTCATTTCCTTCTCCAGTTCATTTTACAGATGAGGAAACTGAGACAAACAGGGCTAAGTGACTTGCCCAGGGTCACACAGCTACTAAGTGTCTCAGGGCACATTTGAACTCAGGTCTTCCTGACTCTAGGCCTGGTGCTGTATCCACTGCATCGTCTAGCTGCCAACCTCTGACACATATTGCCTATGAAACCTAATTTTTCAGGCAAATCTCTAAGACTAAATTGCAAAGCAGGTGCTGATCTGAATTAGTAGTAAGAGTTGATGAACTCCTCATTATACCACTGAAATCAATGGTCTAACTCAAATTGGGAAATCTCTGTACATCAGGGGATAAATCAGGGCAAGTGCATCTCTCAATATAACTAACTTTATTTCACAGAGCAATTTATATATCACAAACCTCTAGATTACCATGAATGAAAACAAAAGCCAAAGAATTAAAAGTTTTGGGGTGAATATCTACTTATTCACTGAATCCTATTTATCCCCTTAAGAAATATGGACTCAGTGAAATGGAAAGGACCCAGAAAGGTTACATATTTGATCCTTCCACCTTCATAGAAGACCACACACAAAATATCCAGGGCAAATGAAAAGTAATCTAGTTTTAAGTTTCCATATAAACATCTTTGTTAAAAAAAAAAATAAAACAACCCTATACATTTCTCACAGAGGATCCTCATAGAATATTCTGTTGAGGACAAACAAGGGTGGTTGAGCTATTATTTAAGTGAGTATCTGAGATTCACTACCTTCTAATTGGAGTAAATGAGATGATTTGACTTGTTGAATTGTTCCAGTCTACCACGTTTTTTACGAACCCTAACTTAAAATAGGAGATATAAATTGGTATGATGAATAAAATGACTTCACATCTCAGCATTTGACTCCGATTCTACCTTTATGATCTGCTCCATCTGGGTTTAAATGCATTCTCTTCTGGCACTCTGAGCAGCTCATTAGAAATCGTGTCACCGCTTCTCTCGGTAGGAAGGCATAGCTCTCTGAAATCTGAAATGATTCACAAATATAGGTGTTACTATATAAGTTGATTGAACATGATTTAACAGAACTGATCGTTATATTTCCAAATAAGGCACTTTATATCATAATGGCAGGAAGCACAATGAAAGCATGCACTGCATACCATGCATCATTTCAAGAAATATCTGTCCAATTTGATTGTGTATCACCTAATGGTTGATAATTTGTGATGGGGGTGGGGGAGGCAATCGGTCATATCAGCATGGCCTTTGTCTATAGTTCTGCATTTTTTAAAGAAAAAACTCATAGTTTGCAAATACCTAGGGTAATTTTCTCAAAAACTAAAAATTCATCAGAAATATTTTAATAGTTCTGGTACCATTAAAAATAATTCAGTTTTAACCTCTAATTTTTTTAATTGAGTCCCAACAGAAACAGAAAATGTTGAATTTTTCACTATGACAGTATCTTCATTGTTTTATCATGTAAAATAATCTTCTATGTTAAGGAATGATAAATCTTTTTTGAATAAGAACTCTTACATTTGTCAATATATTTTCTCCATAGTTTCTCCATTCCACAGAAAATGACACACCTGGAAATACATGTTGGCCATCTACTTCTTTTTATATTTCACATCAGATATACATATTTTATGTTCATAACCTATCATAAAATCTTTCATAGCAAATGTGCCTGACCTTCTACCACCAAGAATAGATAGCTCACAAGTTCAGGACTGTCTTCTACAGGCTGGTTAGATACTAACACTCCTATCATAGCAAATCTGTAGGTTGCAACTTTTCAAACACCTTTCCTGTTCTTTAGGGACTTCCTAACATACAAGTGAACCAATGTATACATGATAAATTATTAAATGTCACTAAATGAAATGAAAGGAGATACCCACTAGGACTCTGCTACTGAGAAAGCTGATGCAGACATCATTCTTCTATCAAATCATTAGTACTGTAACAAGCAGGAAGTGTTAGAAAAACGTTAATTTAAAAAAAGATACAAACTACATTTCAAAACTTGATAAGGTAATCACAATTTTTCAAGTTCAATACATCATTCCCATTATAAACTCTGATGGATTTAAAATCAACAGAAAAGATGGGAAGTTATGCACCAAAAGATAATCCAGTGTTACTATCCACCACTCCATTAGCACTGATAGGGTCAACTTTTGATTATCCACATTAATAGAGGTGTACAATGGTGCCCATAATACAAACAAATGATAATTCAAAAAGCACTAAAATGCAACTTTGGCATCCCTTTTTTTTTTCAAGCCCCACATTTACCTTACTATGGTTTTTTTTAATTAAATGACAAAATTAGTTTAAGTTCTTTATTACACACCACTGGCTACCAAGTGTAAGTGGTCAAGAATAGTGAGCAGTAAAAGGGGAAAAACAGTCTAGGATAAAAATTGCTATGGACAATGCACACATAGTTAATTTAGTCTACACTGTCTCAAATCCTAAAAGTCAAACCTCTGATCTTGACTTTATTTTTAAGGATAAAACTTTTCTGTGGCTTTAATTTCTTTTTTTAAATTCTGGGCAAAGAGAGAGAGTGAGGGAGAGAGACAGAGAGCAAGAGAGAGAGACACAGAGACAGAGAGACAGAGAGAGAGGATCAGTTTGAAGACACATTACCATAAGTTTTCATATCAGAGATTTAATAAGGAAATGTTCGGTATTTTAAAAAAATGGAGCCAGGTTTTCATTCTCCTTTTATATAGAAGAAAACATAACACTCAGTTGACTTCTGTATTGAAAGGGAAATACAGTTCGGAGTATCCAATAGCCTATTTTAAAATCTCACTCCGAAATCAAACCTGAAAAATTGTCATCAACATACATTCAGTCAATATGCCTTTATGACAGTTTGATATATCTGAGGTTTAAGTCCATTGAAACTAATGGAGCTGACCAATAGATTCATTAGCACCCTGGGTTTGACAGGCATGCTCCATTTGTTTTCATCAAGCATTCCTATCAAATCTTTGTTCCACTTACATATAAAAGAAATCCTCCATAGGGAGCAAGTGAACTTGTAAAGCCTGGATTTTGATGAGTAGCCCCATTAGTTTCAATGGCATTGACCCTGTTCTTTACTTGCCTTTTCTTGTAATTCCCAATACTATTTTTTTCAGCAGAATCTCTTTCTAAATAGACTTAGGCTTGACCTGACTCATTTGTATAACTCATCTGACCATTAGCACAGTTTGAAGTTAATTTCTTTTCATTAAATCATTTTTCAATCATGACACTCCCACCCCCCACCAGCATATTTTGCCCTACAGCTAGCAAAACATATGCATGATAGTCAGACACATAAAAACTGTAACTGCGAAGTCCCACTTTTGTTTTAGTTGCTTTAGAGAGCAGTAAAAAAAAAATAGTGTTTATTTTTAATGAAAAAGTTTTGGGCATTACCGTATCCATTCTGATTAACAGAGGCATTTCTTTTGAAAGCACTTCTCCAGATGTTGGGAAGCCATTTTAATCTGCCACTATCCCAGGGTTCCTGTTCCTTTACAGTATTTCTGTTTCTTTGCCTCCTACTCATCCTCACCAATTCTTCCTGCTCAGGCCAAAGAGACATGGATGACAAGGAGAGCCACTTAAAGATAAATTGTCTGGCAAATATCCAACTTTCCTCCTGCTAAATTTCTCATCAAGAGGGAAATATGTGGCTAATTCCTGATTTAGAGATATTTCTATTTTCTGAGAGTAGATGTCAGTATAAGGCAATATTGCAATGAAGACTCAGAATTACTAGCTTTAAAGCACCAGGTCATCTTTATGCAGATGAAGAAAAAAATGATCCAAAGTCAAGTCAAATCAATTCAACTAGCATTTAGTGACCACCTACTGTGTGCTAGGCACATAGTACTTAAGATTTCGAGGGATACAATGGAAAGGAAAAAACCACCAATCCCTTACCTCAAGGAGCTCACAAATGGGGAGTAATTTCTAAGGGTAGGCACTACAATTAAGGAGGACTAGGAAGGGCTTTTTGTAGAAGGTGGGACTTGAGCTGAGATAAAAAAGATGTGAAAGAATCCAGGGAAACTCAGAGTTGGGAATGAGGAGGGAGAATGTTCCAGGCATGAGGGAGAGAAAAGTAAAAACTCTCAAGAATTGGAAGAAGGAACATCTGTTGTGGGCAAGGAACAGCAAGGAGACTGGTGTCACTGATTGAAAGAGTATGTGGAGAGGAGGAGGGCGTGAGAAAATTGGAAAGGTAGGAAGAAGGCAGGTTATGAAGAATTTTATATTTAATCGTGAAGGTAACAGGGAGTCACTTCAATTTACTCAATGGGGATAGGATGTGTGCGACATGGTCAGACCTGCACTTCAGGAAGATCAATTTGATAACTAAGTGTAGGATGGATTAAAGTAGAGAGAGATGAGGCACATATATCACCCAGCAGACTATTGCAATAGTTTAGGTGTGAGATAAGAGCCTGTACCAAGGGTGTTTGCAGCGTTAGAGGAAAGATGGGGGCATGTACAAGAGATGTTATGAAGGACAGATCCACATACAATTCATCTATCTATCTATCGATACACATATATATTTATATAAACATATACACATGCATATTTATGTGTATATGTTTACGTTTACATGCTCATACATATATGGACATGTGTATATGAATATACATGTGTGTGTGCATGCACGTGTGTATATATGGATAAGTGAACCCGCTTAGGTTTGACAGGATTAACAAGTAATTGGTGATGGTGTTGTGGGAAGAGAGAGAGTGAGGAGGAGAGGAAGATAACACCTAGATTGTGAGCCTGGGTAATAGAAAGAATGGTTGGTACCCTGGTCAATAACAGGTAAGTTAGGAGGTACACTATAATGATACTCTCCCTAAAAATATGTTTTTTTACCTTCCCATTCTACTCCCAACAGAACGTATAATTTTAATCATAGAAAAAATCTAGAAGGAAGGAATAATAATTCAAAAAAAGTTTTACAATATTGACAGAATCAGTACAGGGAATTTTTAAAAAACACACATTGCAGAGATTCTGACATGCACTAAGTGGTGTTCATCCAGATTCTGACATTAGTTCACCATTATGTGTATTTTAGACAAGCATCACAGAATACTGAATAGATCCAGAAATTGAGGAGGAGGATATCAGGTTAGTGTGCATTTGGAAAATTGTACAATACCTTTAATTACCCTGATTGGCTGTTTCTGAGGGGAAAAAAAAAATTCCTTTCACAAAATTATGGAATCACAGGATTTCAGAGTTAGAAGAGTCTGCAGAATCCATCTAGTCCAGGGGTGTGGAACCTGTGACCTCGACGCCACACGTGGCGCTCTAGATCCTTCAGTGCGGCCCTTTGACTGAATCTAAACTTCACAGAATAAAACCCCTTAATAAAAGAATTTGTTCTGTAAAACTTGGACTCAGTCTAAAGGCTGCACCCAACGACCTAGAAGGTCACATGTGGCCTTGAGGCCACAGGGCCCCACCCCTGCACCCCAACCTGTAACTGAATAATAATTACCTCTGCATTGCAATTACAACATTTAACCCTACCTCCACCCCTCAATGTGGCCATCTACTTTTGCTTCAGGTGCTGCAGTTCACAGATGGTTACAAATCATATAACACATGCAATGAACATATGATAATTATGATGGTTAAAAAAAAATCCAAACAGCAACAGAAAGACAAGTGGTGGGCAGGCATGAGTGTTCTACATACATTTTTGCTTTATTTTGTTTTCAGACCAGGTCTCTTTAGCCTACCCAGGCTAGAAGTATAACAGCCATTCATGGGTCTTTCCAATTCTGATCGACACAATTTCTCTTGATGAGAAATTAGGCAGGCTGGTGGCCCTTTGTTCCTTAGGGTTCATCATATCGTTGCCAGAGAGTGAAGTCACCTGACTGGTTCATTCCCACTACAATTCAGAATTCCTGAACTCAAATGATCCACTAGCACAACCTTTCCAGCAGCAAGGCCTACTGGCACCTGACATAATTCCAGGTCTAGTTTATAGCATGTTACCAACGATGCCTTAAATTCCAGAATCTATATGTAAAGTATTACCAAGGTGGATTATCCAAGTGGTAATTAAAAGAAAAAAAAACACGGACCTACAACCAATGGGTAAATCCTTTCTGGAAGATTTGTAGGGAAACAAACAAGGTGGGTATTGTGAGCCTGGGTAATAGAAAGAATGGTTGGTACCCTGGTCAATAACAGGTAAGTTAGGAGGTACACTATAATGATACTCTCCCTAAAAATATGTTTTTTTACCTTCCCATTCTACTCCCAACAGAACGTATAATTTTAATCATAGAAAAAATCTAGAAGGAAGGAATAATAATTCAAAAAAAGTTTTACCTTCCTAAATGAAACCATCAAGTCAATGAAACTATCAAAATAGATGTACAAGTATACTGCACATATCTTCTTGCCAAAAGCAACTACTTTCTGTACCTTACACTATAGTAGCAATTTATATTAGAATTAAAGGATCTGTATCACTGTAAAATGCATTCAATGCATAGACAGTACTTTACTATGCACCCCTCCAAATATCCTCATATTTGGGGATTGAGAAAAAACAAATATGCCATTATTAAATTTTTTAATTAATACATCTGATGATCAACTATTTCTGGGTTGTTGGTAGTTTTTTGTTTGTTTGATTTTGGCTGTAGCAGTTATTCAAGAGATATACTACTGTCTCATATATTACTTATGACAGAAATAAACATGGGAATAAAGGCCTGGGACAAGATCATCAAATTCTCTCTAACTAATAAGCTAACACTAGTCATTAAAAACACAAAGAGTAACACTAGCCTGCTGAGCATCTCAAGGCTAAATATATATGTAAATATGTATATATATATATATATGTAAATATATGTATATGTACACACACACATATATTGTGTATGTGTATACACACACAAAATTTCCTAGAAGAGTACAGATATTATTTTGTTGCAATATTTTACATTTGTACAATTATTGTACACATCCATTATTTAATTTAATCATCAAAACAATCCTGTGAAATAATTGGTGTTAGCATTTATCAGCACTATCTGAAACATGAATAAACTTACGTACAAAGAGTTTACTTGGATCGCCCAAGTTCATGTAATAAATTAGTGACAGTACCTGGTGTTGACTTTCCTGACTCCGACTCCAATTCTTCAAATTAAATAAAGTAGCACTGTAATTATGGGTGCTAAATCAATGTCTTGGGCAGCTAGGTGGGGCAGTGGATGGAGTGCTGGGCTTGGAGTCAGGATGACTCATCTTTCTGAGTTCAAACCTGACCTCAGACACATACTAGCAGTGTGACCTTGCAAGAATCACTTAACTTGTGTTTGCCTCAATTTTCTCATCTGTAAAATGAGCTGAAGAAAGAAATGACAAACCACTCTATTATCTTGGCCAAGAAAACCCAAATGGGGTCACAGAGAGTCGGACATGAGTGAAACGACTGAACAACAACAAAAATGTCTACAGTGAAAATATACTAATGTCCAGGCTATATGGAGAAAGAAAGAAAAAACCAGAATCTTAGAGTTAGATTCTAATGAGATGATATAGTATAGCATACACCTAATGAGAAATATCATTTCAAACATTCCATGAACTTGTTATCCAACCTTAAGGTGAGAAAACAAACAATACGCCAAGGAAGTCAATTCAACGTTTAGAGAGCTCTAATTATTAGAAGCTATTTTTTTAAATATAAAGACCAAATCTACTTTCTCACAACTTATACTAATTTTTCCCATTTTTGTCCTCTGAATCCAAATAAAACAAGTCTAATTCTTATTCCATATGACATTCATTTGAATAAATGAAGGCTGCTATCACATTTGCTCGATACCTTCCCTTCTTCAAGTTAAATAGTCTATGTTTATTCAATCAATCCCTATCTACCACAGTCCTAACTACTCCCTCACCAACCTGGTCATTCTCTTTGGGTGTGCTCTAGTTTCTTAGTATTATTTCTAAAAAGTAGAATCTAAAATTGAAAGTAGGAAGGGTAATATTTGGGGGAGGAGAAAAAGACTATCATCTCTTTTTTAGACACTAAATTTCTACTAATTCAATAGCAAGTGGGGTGTGATTGGGAGGATGATTCTTTCACCCCTGCTCATTTGAAGCAGTCACACAATATAAGACCACATGATGAACAAATATCTTGTGATCCTTTCATTAGGTATAAACACCTCTCTGACTGAGTCAAGAAGGGAACAATATGATTGGCTGAGCACACCACTTAGCCACGTTTCCATGGGCTTCAAATCCTTAAACCCTGGAAAATGTCAAAAGAAAGAGATTTTAAGCTGAGAGCTACTGATGGAAGAAACCACTGAAGAAGGGAAAAGAGGGAATTTATCTTTTCTTTTCTATCATCAGACACATAGCTTTGAAGGTAGGAGGGGATACTACTTGAACAGTAGGATAAATTTCTTCCAGTGTTCAGTAGAGACTCATAATCCAGAAAGACATGGATACAGAGAAGCAGACAATCAAGAGAGGAAGCAATTTAATAGAATATGACCCCTGGCAGCAGAGAAGAGATTTGGACTATGGAGCGTTGTTGTTGTTCATCCTTCATTATCAGAGGACCTATAACATCACAAGGGTAATGTCTCATCTTTCATGTGAATAGGATTTGAATGAGGCAGAGCTGTACAAAGCCATCCTCTCTCCTCCAGAATCATCAAAGTCCAGTAGCAACACAAAAATCAAGATGACTGGTGATGACCCAGGATGTAGTGGGTGACCTTTGCCATGTCTAATTCTTTTCTCAAAGATGTTAGAGAAGGTCAAGCTTTCTATATAATATACAAGTGACATTTCTTTGTTTTTTTGTTTTTTTGAGGGTTTTTTTTGTTTTTTGTTTTTTATTTTATTTATTTTTTTTACAAGTGGCATTTCTGCACAGGATCATAGATTTAGCATTTTACCAATGTCCTCAGTTGGAAAAGAGTGAGTTTCCCAGGGTAACACAGCTTAAAAGAGTCCGAAGTAGCCCAGGTCTTCCTATCTTCAAGTCTAATGGCTCTATCCACTATGCCATACTGTCTACTTTCTTTCTGAACCATGCTTTCCCTAATTTTCCCTATCCTCACCATTTCCCACCTTCACACTCCAGTCACTGTCATAGGCTATGTTGATTTGACTTGGAAGGTCTTATCAAGTTTTTTTTGTAGTATTTGAGCAATCAATAAGTTGAGCAATGGCTAACCAAATTATGGCATGTTAATAGTATAACCTGGGGGCTCAGCTGAGAAATCTGTTTGGCAGAAACACTACACTCAGAAAGAATTGCATTTGAACTTCACAAAGAGAGAAAGAACTTTTAGACTCCCTGCCCTAGGAGTTTTGAGTTGCTTTTGCCATGCATGTACCATATATAAATGTCTCATTACTATTATGCTTCAAATTTGAGCTCACTTTCCTTGTGGATGTTGTGTGTATTTGTGGGAGAATATGCCCTGGGCTAATAACAATATTTTTTTAAATGCTGAGTTCCAAATTTTCTCCCTCTCTCCTATCCTTCCCCCACCCACTGAGAAGGTAAGCAATATGTCAATTATACATGTGGAATCATGTAAATTGTATCTTTATATTTGATATGTTAAGAAATACAGAGAAAACAAAAAAAAATATGCTTCAATCTGCACTCAGAGTTCATCAGTGCTCTCTTCAGGTGGATATTTTCACCATGGGTCCTTTGGAATCATCTTGGATCATTGTTTTGATCAGAGTAGCTAAGTCTTTCATATTTGATAAATGTTATAATATTGTTATTACTATATAAAACATTCTCCTTATTCTGCTCACTTTATTTTGTGTCAGTTCATATAAGTTTCCCCAAGTTTTTCTGAAACCATCTTGTTTGCCATTCTTTATAGCACCATAGCATTCCATCACAATCATATACCATGACTTATTTAGCCATCCCTCAAACAATGGGCATCCCCTCAATTTCTAATTCTTTGCCACCACAAAAAGAGCTGCTATAAATATTTTTGTATACATAGGTCCTTTTCTTTTTCCTTTGATCTCTTTGGGATACAGACCTAATAGTGGTATTGCTAGGTCAAATGGTACGCATAGTCGCATAGTCCTTTGGACATAGTTCCAAATTGCTCTTCAGAACGGAACAACAACAATAACATCAATGCCTACAAAAACAACAACAATTTGGTACTTAGGACAGTGTCTGACACTTAGAAGGTGCTTAATAAACGCTTATTGCCTGACCGATAGTACTAATAACAATACATATTATAAATATGTGTGTGTTGCACTTATATAGCACTTTAATTTTTGCAAGGTGTTTTATAAATATTATCTTATTTATTCTCAAAACATCCCTAGGAAGTAGGTGTTATCCCAACTTTTGCAAATGTGGAAACTGAGGCAGACAACAGTTAAGTGAATGCCTACGGACATACAACTACTAAGTGTCTGGGGCTGGATTTGAACTCAAGTCTTCCTGATACCAGATATAGTCTTCAGTCCACTCTATCACCTTCAGGGGTAGGGAACCTGGGGCCTGGAGGCCACATGTAGCCTTCTAGATCCTTGGGTGTAGCCTTTTGAGTGAATCCAAGTTTTACAGAACAAATCCTTTTATTAATAGGATTTATCAGATGAAGTTTGGATTCAGTCAAAGGGCCTAGAGGGCCACATGTTGTGTTGAGGCAGCAGGTTCCCCACCCCTGACGCTGCTTATGGGGGGAATTGTTTTCATGTTATTTCTTGACAAAGAAGTAATTGAGCCTGCTACAATGACTAATAATGGAAAGCACACCAGTGGGAGCTCATGAAATACAGCCTCAGAAGCATAGAACTACAGGGCTATCCATAGAACCTGAGGAAATAGCCCATTCTTTGGGATCCTAATCCTCAAATATGATTTCATGAGGATATTATACAACCCAAGATCACATTAGTTTTATTGGCTGCCATGTCAAACTTTTCTCAGGTTGAACTTGTAATCCATTAAAACCTTCTTATCTCTTTTCACATGCATTATTATCCATATATCCTTTCTCATTCTGTATTTATCAATATGATTTTTTAAACTCAAATGTAGGACTTTACATTAACCTCTATGACATTTCATTTTTGGACCACTGCTCTAATTAATTGAACTTCTGGGATCCTGATTTTTGTCTCCTATCCTTTCCAGATTTGTTTCATCTACAAATCTGACAAGTGTGTCATCAAGGTTTTCATCCAAAACATTAATAAAAAATTGTTGTACAGCGCAAAGCCTAAGACATCTAGACTCCAGGAATATTCAAACTGACATTCCTCAAAACTGACATGGACCAATTAATGAATTTTTGGCATGGTTATTGAAGAGTTATGTCTCTAACTATATTAACATATTTAGAAAGATTGGCAGCATGGGGAATTTTAAAAATTACTTTCTGAAATCTAAGAATGCTATGTCTAAAGCATTTCCTTTGATCTACCAGTCTAATAGGTCAATGAAAATAGATTTTTCTAAGATACAAAAAGAAATTGATACTCCCATGACTGTGTGCCTCTTTAGAGCTGACATGAAATTCCCATAAAGAAAAAGGAAAGCTAGGTATTGCAGTAGATAGAGTACTGGCCTTGAACTCAGGAATACCTAAGTTCAAATCCTGCCTCAGACATTTGATACCTGTGTGACCCAGGGGAAGTCACTTAACTTCTGTTTGTCTCAGTTTCCTCATCTATAAAATGAGGATAATAACATGGCCTATTTCACAGAGTTGTTGTGAGGATCAAATGACATAACATGTATAGCACTTGGAAAAACTTATATAAAAATGCTAGTTATTATTAGAAAAATGGTGATATTTTATATCAAAATAGTTTAAAATATCTTTGGATCAATTAGGCAGCAAAAGCAACTAAAATAATTCCAAGGATGGAAAGTCATATTAATAATGATTAATTATTAATTAGCAATTAATAATTATTTAGAATCATCCAAAGAGAGTTCAATTTACCAAACTAGAAAATCTTACAGTGTATTTGTCTTGAACAGACAGATCAAATAAACAATGAGCTAGGTTCAGAATTGAATAGAAAAAAGGTGATTTGGAATTTATCTGAAATAATCCCAAGATTCTTCCTGAAATAAAAACCTCATCTTTTTCAACAGCTGTATGCTTCTAGTAATGCTACTGTCTCCCCCTCTGAGATTACCTTCCATCTGCCTGGGAATTTATTTTGTATCAACTGGTTTGTGTATTTATGTAATCTCCCTTATTAGAATCCAAGCTTCTTGAGGGCAGAGATTGTTATTGCTTTTTTATTTATATCTTCAGGGCTTAGCACACTGATTAATAAATGCTTATTAATTATTAATTGACAGCTGCTACTCAAGAAATAGTATAGTTTCTGAAAAGTTAAAACTGTTAAAATTCAAAGAGTAATAAGAGATGTATGATCAGTGTCAATAGGTTGCAACACATTACTAAAAACTGGCACACAAAAAGCAGTATAAAAGATATCACAGAAATGTGTTTGGAAAAGAAAGTTGTCTAGTGATACGGTGAGAAGGAGAGATAACAGATGGATAACTACATGCTATACTGGTAGTCAGGTAATGTGCTGTTCTTAGGATCATAGATTTGGATCAGATAGTGAAAGAGGCAAGATTCACATTCAGCTACTATGACTCCAGAGCTGTCTCTCTAAGAGACAGAGAGTAATTCCCACTCCCTCCACGTCTCCCAGCATGTTGGGTATACTCTGTATACAGGATATATGGGAAGACTTGGAAAAGAGTTGCACTTGGTGACAAGGTGTGAAGGCATCACTAGAGAAGTGTTCATATCACTGAGATCACAGATTTATTGAAGTATCAAAGAATAATAACATGTAAAAGAGGCGTTGGGAGTTGGAAATTCACCCACTGCCATGAGTCTTCTTGGTGGGTAAAAAATAGCGCCCTAAAGTCCCTGGTTGTCTTAATAAAATTGTTTAATACACATAGAATTATCAGATGATAAAATTATCTTAGCAGTTAAATGGAGTCAAATATGGTTCAATGTCTTGCAAATGCATCAAATGCTTCTTTGCTTTTAAAGAAACAAAGGGACTAATTCTTTACAAAAAACCCATTCGGTAAGGATGCATGAGTTGAGGGTCTGGGGATAGAAAGTGTGGAGATGTTGAAATATACACTTAAATAACATTTTTTAACTTAAAGTTCTTCATGAGAATTAGTACAAATTTTCAGTAAAGTTTACAAAAATCCAGCCAATTAAAAGCTCTAGCAGCAAAACTTTCACTGTGTCATCACACACACATTAGTGTCATGCCACTAATGAACCAATTCTCCATAAAAAAAAACAGAAGCCTGAAAAAACAGAATTCCTATTCTACATTTCATTAAAATTTACATTCGCCGACAACTTAATTTTAAAACTCAGTTTAGTTTCTTTTGGGTTCTATGCTTGCATTCATTGAAGTGGACATGATCTACATTATCTCATCAATTTCTATAATCCACAGTTGAAGATAGAACATGACAAATATTACCTTCATGTCTCAAGAGCAAACAAGAGATTTAAAGAATTCACTCATATGAACCACTGACAGATCTTGCCTTTTAGGCTATACCCATAACATTCCCTCTGCTGACCACCATCAAGACCATAAGGCCAAAGTAACAACTGAACATAGAATTCATTCATCTTATTATATTCAAGAAATTATATGATTACTAAAATCAAGAAACTTTAATTGAAATTATTCAAGAAAGACATATTCCAACATGCTTTATACTTCTCCCAACACAGTCTTCAATGCACATACTTGTGTGTGTGTGTGTGTGTGTGTGTGTGTACACAGGTAGTATTTCTACAGGGCACTAATTTCTCATAAATTATTTTAAAATTAAGTAAAATTGAACAAGACAATTCATAAATTAGGAAGAACCATTTATTTGAATTGTAAGGACCTACACAAACAACATGGTCCACAACTTTCACATAATGCCATTGACAGAACTTTTACAGTAAAAGTCTCATAGCATTTTTGTACTTGTCTTCCCAACTAGTATACAGTTTTGAAAATCCTACCTAATGGATGCCAAATTGCATTTCTCAGTACTTAAGAAAGCATGAGCAGTAGAAATAAATCGCTATATTTCTACATAGTAACTTCTGGATTTTGTGGTGAGAAGTTTTTGGAAACATTTCTGCCTGGACAATGGGAATTTCATAAACTAAACACCAAAGAAACAATACTGATGATCACCACACTAAATGTAGCCAGGAACAGATTTATTTAGACATTAATAAGAGAGGAAATATCACGATATTGACAGCACAAAAGGGAAACTACTCTTCACCTTATGGGGTAATTCTAAAAAAAATTATTTGAGCATGCTTCAGAAATGGCAAAGTAAAAGCAAAAATCAATAGGGCAAAAAAAAGGTCCATCTTCTGAATATATTGTTTTATCTGCCTACCTGTCCTAAATCTTCCCAACTCAATGTATATCTACCCCAGATCAAAACCCCACCTGTTGCTATCTTTATTTATATTTATATTCATACACCTGCTCCAAACTTCACATATTCTTCATAATGATTAACTGATATACTGGAAGCCAAATAAATAACTTATATATGTATATGTGTGTATATATATATGTATATATATATACATATATATATAGTATTCAAAATAAACCAATAAACCCATGAGGTAGACAATACTAGTATCATTATTCACTTTATGGACAAGGAAATGGATTCAGAAAGGTTAGGTGATTTTCCCATGGACACACAACTGGCATCTGTCAGAACCAATACTCAAACCCAGTTCTTCTGACTCCAACTCCAACGGTTCATAGGAGAGGGAGATGTGCAAGGGAGAAAAAGACT
>NW_020954590.1:65448791-65500510 GCF_900497805.2 Vombatus ursinus
CACACACACACACACACACACACACACAAGTTCAGCTACTCAGTACCCCTATTCCTGGGGCTATAACACAGATCAGATCAAAACTCTTAATGCCTCCTTAGGGACTGACCCCTCCATCCTCAAGTCTGCTTTTCCACATGCTGAATGTTAGCATATAGAAGTTAAGATTTTTCGCTGTTTTGGAGCAAAAAGTATGATCCTTGCACAACCACATTATGAAATTTCTAAAAGGTCAGGCTTTTGCCATGACAGAATACTGTAAGCAGGGAGATGGTATATTCTTAGGTATAGCAGGTTCTGTCACTGAGTCCAGGAACATATGCATCTTTCATTGACTTGAAGATAATAATAGTACTTAGAATGAATAACAGCAAATGTTATTACAATATAGTACTTGTATGTAACTTCTAATATCATGTTAGAATAAGCTCATATTGTGTTATCACAATTTCCAAATTATCTTTATATTACAACCACGTACAGCTGATATTGGAGAAACTAGATTCTTAAGGGTGATACTAGATGTGTGATATCTCTTTAGTTTGACTCTGATTAGAGACAAGCAATGAGGTTCTTAATAAGACAAAGTTTATAATTAGTTCATTATGACAAGTATGATAAATTTTATGATATATTATGTAGAGATAACTGACTATACAGATTCTTAAGAATATAAAAATGCTTATTAAAGAAGTGGAGTGCATAACCAAAAAATCATTATCTATTCATTTTACTAAAATGAATACAGCTATGCAGCTGGGTAGCCAATTTGATAAGAATGCTGCATTTGGAGTCAGGAAGACTTAAGTTCACATTTTTACTTCAGATACTAGCTGTGTGACCCCAGGCATGTCATCTAACCTCTGTCTTCCTCAGTTTCTTTATTTGGAAAAAGTAGATAATAATAGTAACTATCTCCCAGCATTACTATGACAATAAAATAATGTATATAAAATGTGTTGCAAACCTTAAATAACTATATCATCATCATCATCATTATATAGCTATTCATTGGTAACAGACACTGCTCTGGTAAATCATGAATGTTTGAAGACATAAGGACGTAAGTATACTATTGGTGTCAGGGATGATCAAATATAAAATTCAAATATGCAGGGCCATTATTTCCCTAGTTAATATAAAAAGTAGCTCAGAACACCACCAGTCAAACACCATTTCACATAACACAACTCCCATACCCTTTAAATTCAGACCTTTATGCCTCCTTCCTGTTAATGCCTAAAATCCCAAATTCATTAAACTACTGGATCCTGATGCTGTTTTCCTATTCCTTTTGGAGTGTTAATTCTTTAAGGGAATATTTTTAGATAAAACTTCAGAATAATGAAAAGGTGTTTTGTTTTTTTTTTAATTTCAAAATGTCAATGAATGACCTAAAAGAATATAATTTCAATGAACCTGCCACTAACTAGTGGTGTCAGGCAAGTCACTTAACTTCTTGCTCTTGGTGTCTTCATCTGTAAAAAGAAGGTATCCAACTAAATTATCCCTGCTGCTTGCTTCAGTTCTATGGTTCCAGGGTCATGTTCTTCCAAAAACACTCCCAAGAGTTTTAGCTCTTTCAGACTACCTTGTACACAACACACTGCATCATTTGATAGCATCAAGTTAACTTAGAAAAGCAAATGAAATTTCACAAAATATTTAACCTGCAGACAGGGACTAGTCTGAGGAATGCAAGGATATTGTCCAATAAAATATGTGTATGTTTTCAGTGACTGTGATGTATGCCAGCTGGTGAGACTTTTTGTTGTTGTTTTGCTTTCACCTGATTCTTTCTCTGGCTTCACTCTAAAGACTTTAAACTCTGCATGTTCTCTTGTCTCTCAAGTCCCTAATAACCAATTTCTGAGGATCACAGGACTAATGGTTTAAATGTTTTTCTCCCCTTTGATGACTCTATCCAGACCTTCATGGACAATGAAGCAATTGCCATCAATGAACCGCAATATTACATTGCTTTAATACTGCTTCATTAACAAACTTAATTGTTGTGACACCAAATTTTACTTTTCCCCCCTGAGAAGTTCTACACATCTGGTACAGTCCACAGTCTGATTATGTTCATTTTATTCAGTTACTTAACATGATAGGCTTGTCCTAACCTGTAACTGCAATTTAATGCTGTGTGCTTTATGTCTAGATCTAATATTTGATATGGAGAAATAGATGACTTGGGTATTAACAGTTGTATGCAATTGTTCAATTAAGAAATAATATATTGCTTGTCTGCTATTGGTAAGACATTATGCTACATGCTTGGGATACCAAGATTAATTTAAATGAAAAACATCCCTTGTCTTTAAGGAGATTTATATTTTACTGGTCATAGAATGTGCTACTTGCATAAAATCTATGGCTTCAGATGGCTACACGATGACAAAAATACTAGAAACAATCAAATTGAGTGAGAGATCCCAAAGTATGTAAATTTGACCTGAGACTTAGAGAGATGATACCCATGACTGGAATATGGAGACTTGAGAGAAATCAGTCTGTGATGCGTTGCTTTGAGGGAAGTAAACATCTGGAGAGAGAGAAAGCAATATAATTGCTCCCATCTCAAAAGTTGTCACATTAGGAAAAATTGCGTCAAAATATTTCCTGAAACAAATGTGAAATACCTCCACAGAATACTTTCTTGATCTCATTCTGTATTACCATATGCAGCAACATTTTTTCACATTATGTTGTAGGTGTCAAAAAAGTAGAAGCCTCATAATGAGATCACATCTAGGCAATAGCATAAAATTTAATTTTGAGCCCCCAAGAAATATTTTGCAAAATCGTTCTACTCAGTCTACTGCCATATATATATATATATATATATATATATATATATCTTTGTGTGCCATCTTGAGGAGTTGAGAGGGAAGAAGAGAGTACTGATGTTGTATGGCTTATGTTGGTAGTAGCTATCATTTGGTATGCAGGCATGTTATCTAATTATTTAGTCAAGGAAGGAGATAGCATACAACATTTATCTGAATAGCTCTTTTGTAAAATGAGTGTTTTGAAATGAAATGTGTATGATATGTGTATATGGTATATGTATACTCAAAAAATAATTATACAAAATTAATTTCCACTATGCATTTATGCATATCATTATTTTGTATTATATATACATGTGTATATTTATTATATGTATATTTAACATATGTATATTACATCTGTATTTAATACGTGTCTATTATATGTATATTATATACATGTGGATATTTAATTGGGGCTTCCTCAGAATTAGCTGATCTTTGGCTGCCTCAGCATCCATCATTTTGATGTACTACCTAGGTTGGTACTCCCTAAGCCACACCCCCTTTCTCCAAAATTACTTTTTTTCAGTGCTCACCCAAAAATCCCATTACTTCAAAGCCTTGGTCTCAGCCAGCTGTTACAGAGGTAAGAAATTATATAAATGAATTTGTATTCTTCTTTCAACAACAAACTACTAAAATTTCAAATCTTAAAAATTCAACAATAAAATATTATTTTTACGTATAGTTTAATACGTTGTTCCTCCTGTTGGCATTTGTGTTTTTAAAGCAGCAGCAAATATTGCTTTGACCCAAAGAAGTGAATTTATGATGACAGAATGTAAGGCAGAATGGCAGAAAAAAGGTATGTTTGGGCAGTGGGGTCTTCTGGGCTCCCAACATATGACCTACAGAATCTATAACCAATATAAAGTCATACCTGATAAAAAAAAAAAGGCATAAACCCAACCTTGTAACAACCTAAAATGAGCAACTCTGATCAGAACACTCAGATATAAGATAGAGGCAGCTAGAAATAAACAATAAATAAATACTTGAATGGACTATTCAGTAAATCACATCCAGGTCAAAGTTAAATGTATTTTAGGGACACAGATTGGACCTATGGTTTCACTGATATAGGGAATTCTGGATAAGAACACTCATACTACTAATAAGGCATGTTACTTCTCTACAACATATAGTTTTAGAAAGTTGCCTAGAGCATTAAGAGATGAAATGATCAACCCAGGATGAGACTAAGTATGTTTCAGATTTTTTATTGTTGTTCAGTTGTTTCAGTTGTGTCTGACTTTTTATGATGCCTTTTGGGGTTCTCTTGGCAAAGGTACTGGAGTGGTTTGCCATTCCCTTCTCCAACTCGTTTTACAAATGAGGAAACTGAGGCAAACAGGGTTAAGTGACTTGCCCAGGGTCACACAGCTAGTAAGTGTCTGACGCCAGATTTTAATTCTGGTCTTCCCGATACCAGGCTCAGAATGCTGTCCACTGCACCACCTAGCTGCCCATGTTTCAGATGCAGGGCATAAACTCAGGTCTTTCTGTTTTCAGGTCCAATACTTTATCTGTACTTTAGGGAAGGGTAAACCTATTATATTGCACTGCCCTGTAAAGCCAACCATAATTTCAGAACCACCCCTATGGATAATATTATGAAGCAATCAGTAAGTCAATAAACATTTATTTACCACCTACTATGTTCGAGGCACTGTGCTAAGGGCTGGGGATACAAAAAGAGGCAAGGAGCAGTCCTTGCCCTCAAGGAGCTTACAATCTAATGGAGGAGATAGCAAGCAAAAAAGTAGGAAGAAGCTATATTCAGAATAAATAGGAAATCATTAACCAACAGAAAGCACTAGAATTAAAGGGGCTTGGGAAAGGCTTCCTGTAGAAGATGGGATTTTAGTTGAGACTTAAAGGGTAGCCAGGATGGTCAGTAGGCAAAGTTGAGGAAGGAGAGCATTCCAGCTACCAGGGACAGCCAGAGAATATGTCTAGAGTCAAGAGATGGAGTATTTTTTTGCGGGGGGAACAGCCAGGAGGCCAGTGCCATTGGACTAAAGAATACATGTTGGGGAGTGGGGCAGAAGAAGACTGGAAGGGGAGAAAGGGGCTAGGTTATGAAGGGGTCTTTGAATGCCAAACAGAGCATTTTGTATTTGATCCTGGAGGCAATAGGAAGCCACTGGAGTTTACTGAGTAGGGGAGTGACATGGTCAAGCCTGCTTTTTCAGGAAAATCACTTCGGTGGGTGAATGGAGGATGGATTGGAGTAGGGAGAGACTTGAGGCACATAGACTCACCAGCAGGTTAGTGCAATAGTCCAAGCATGAGATTTATCACCTGGGCCTGTACCAGGGTGGTGATGGTACCAGACAGAGGACAGAAGGTGTGTATGAGAGATGATGTAGAGGTGAAACTGATAGGCCTTCACAATAGATTGAATATGGGGGTGAGAGACAATGAGGAATAAAGTATAATTTCCAGGTTGTGAGTCTGAGGGACTGGGAGGAAGGTGTTGCTCTCTGTGATAATAGGGAAGGTGAGGAGGGGAGTGTTTAGAGGGAAAAATAAATTCAAATTTTGATACGTTGAATTTCAGATGTCTACTAGATATCCAGTTCATATCTGAAAGGCAACTGGAAATGTGAGAATGGAGGTCAGCAGAGAGGTTAGGGCAGGACAGGTAGATGTGCGAATTATCAGCATAGAGATGGTAATTAAACCCATGGGAGCTGAAGATATCAACAAAAGCTGAAGTAATATAAAAAGAGAACAGAAGAGGATCTAGGACAGAACCCTTAGGGTCACTTAGGGTTAGAGGGCATGGTCTGTCTCCAGCAAAGGAAACAGAGAAGGAGCAGTCACATAGGTAGGAGAATCAGGAGAGAGTAGTATCCTGCAAAACCTAAAGAGAAGAGAGTATCAAGGAAGAGAGTGTGATCAACAGTGTCAAAGGCTGAAGAGAAATCAGGGAGAATGAGGACTGAGAAAAGGCCATTGGATTTGACTGCTGAAGAGATCAATGGTAACTTTGGAGAGAGAGCGGTTTCTGTGGGATGATAAGGTCAGAAGCCGGATTGTAAGCAGTCACAGAGAGCACAGACTCTCAGAGATGAGAGAGATCTCAGATGCCATCTTGTCCAAACTTTACCTGAGCTCAATTTGTTCAATTTGCTCTGTTATTCGCTCAGGTAACGTTTGGACAAGATGGCATCTGAGATCTCTCTCATCTCTGAGAGTCTGTGCTCTCTGTGACTGCTTACAATCCGGCTTCTGACCTTATCATCCCACAGAAACCGCTCTCTCTCCAAAGTTACCATTGATCTCTTCAGCAGTCAAATCCAATGGCCTTTTCTCAGTCCTCATTCTCCTTGATTAGCTTCCACTGACAGACTTCCAGTGATGAGAAACACAGAGTCTTAGGCAGCCCATTCCACTCTTGGGGAGCTCTAATAGGAAGTTTTTCCACTTGTGTTGGTACAACTTTTATCCATTTTTCCTAGTTCTGCCTTTTGGAGCCAAGGAGAACAAGGCAAACCATTTGCCCAGTGCCATATGACAGACAGTCTTTGAAAGACTGAAAGACAGCTATTATATTCCTGCCAAGCTAAATATCTCCAGTTTAATCCTCTTGTAGCATCCTCTTCCATTGCTTCACCATCCTACTAACCCTTCTCTGGACACACTACAGCTTGCTAATGTCCTTCCCAAAACGTGGAGCCCAGAACTGAGCACGATGCCTCAGATGTGTTCTGATCAAGGCAGAATACAAGAGGAACAACACTTCTTTTGTTATGGACTCTCATTATAGCTCTCAGTGTATCCTATGATGGCGTGAGGATTTTTTTAAAGTTCTCTATCACCCTATTGATTTTTGTTAATCCTATAGTCCACTGAAATTCCCACCTCTTTCATGTTAACTCCTGTCTACCCTAGTAGTCTCCAAAACTGAAGTTATGGCATGAACCTAAGGGGAGCATAACATGAACTTCCCAAAAGTATGTGATCAAAAAACATGAAGGCGTAGAGATGAGTCACATCCCACCCTTCCCACAATAGCCAGCCATGGAACTTGTCTCCCAAACAACCACACCACTCCTTCACTGATTGTGGTCCCACACTCCCCTAATCTTCTCTTTGCCTCAAATGCACAGGCACCCAGCTTCCTCTCTGCCACACTAGCCCCTCAAAATGCTGGTAACCTAACCATTACACAAGTACCTATAGAAGTATCTGTGCAAGTGCCATTAAGGCAATTCTTCCTAAGCCTGCAGGATACTCATTTTCTGCACTTCCCCTTCCTGCCAGATCATCTCAAGCTCTGGCTACAGCCCCTGTAGGTCATTCTCTGCTCCAGAGCAATGACCTATCAACAAGGGTACTGCTGCTTCCTTCTTGTTTTCAGTGGGATAGTGAGTCATAGTTTGAGTCAGAAGTATATGTATATAATTTAAAAACGAATATATATTTATTTAAAGAGTGAATGATAAAAAAAATGACTCAAAGGGGTACAAGATAAAAAATGTTTAGAGAATACTGATCTAGCCATCCTTCTTCATTCATTAATATTATGTAACTATTACTGATTTCAATCTCAATTTAATTTAATTCAACAAACATTTATTAATTGACTATGTGCCAAGCATTGTGCTAGGTACTGAGTATACAAGGATGAAGATGAAATAGTACCTTCACTCAGGGAGTTTTTATCCAACTAGGTGTAACAACACACACCCAAATAAATACAAAATATAGGGACAGAGGTTTGAACTATGATTTTCTCAGTTTAGGAAACAGATGAGAAAATTCCCACTATCAATGCAGGTCAGTATCTTTTCTGCAGCTCATATATAGTCTTAGAGAGTTGCTTAGAACACCTGCTCAACATCATATATTCAGTGTGTGTAAGAAGAGGAACTTCAATCCATGTCTTCCTATTTCTGAGGCCAACTCTCTCTCTACTACCTTAAGTAAACACAAAGTAATTTACTGGGTGATGAGGAGAGAACATTAACTGGGGGAGGGGAACAACAAAGCCTTCCTGTGAGAGGCAGTATTGGAGCTGATCCATAAAGGGAGCTGAGCTAGGTATTCCAAGACGCAGAAATGTGTAAGGGCAACAAGGCATGGCCTGGGCAACAGCATGGCGACAAAGATGGGACGCCATATGCAGGAAGCACCAAGCAGACCACTTTGGTGGGAACATATAGTATGTGAGGGGTAGTAATATGAAAGTATTCTGTGATGGGTAACTAAGGAATGAAAAAAGAAAAGAGAGAGAACCTCAGAAGTGGAAGGAAAGGCTTCACTGAGCTCTGGACCTCCCAGTAGCTGGGCCCCTGCTGCTCCACAGATGTGAAAATGCAACCTACAAAGTTATCCAAGAGAGGATGGAAGCTTTGGTGAAGGAAGGAGTGAGGCCTGTCTCTATAACACAGGCAAGCTCCAAGGAAGGGTATGCCCATGGGGGAAGCCACATATGGCCTGCTAAAGAGATTAGGCTCTAATGGCATTCCTCAATTAAACTGTAAGCCCCATGAGGACAAAGACTGTCTTTGTGTTTTTTGTAACCCCAATGCTCAGCACAGTGTCTAGAACATAGTAGGTTCTTAATAAATGATTGTTTGATATTAGATGAAGAAGCTAGGTGTTACAGAAATTCAGCAAATGCTTAGAAAACCCTTTCACCCTGTATCTCCTTGTCAAAATTATATCCATCCTCTAAGGACCAGCTTAAATGACACCTTCTTTATGAGGCCTCAAACTGGATGAGATTGCTCCTGCCTATGAGCCTCTGTGACACCTATTTATACCTCCTATGGTTTGGTTTGGTCATTTTTCAGTCATTTCCAATTCTTTGTGACCCCATTTGGGGTTTTCTTGGCAAAGATCCTGGGATGGTTTGCCATTTTCTTCTCCAGTTCATTTTACAGATGAGGAACTGAGACAAACAGGGCTGAGTGACTTGCCTAGGGTCACACAGCTAGTAAGCCTGAGGCTGGATTTGAACTCATGAAGATGAGTCTTTCTGACTCCAGGCCCAACACTCTATCCACTGTACCACCTAACTGCCCTAGCTCTTATAGTACTTGAATATATTTTGCCTTTTGTTATAATTATTTACATACTTGTTTTATCCCTTGACAAGACTGAAAGCTCCATGAGGGCAGACACTGTGTGCATCTTATTCATCTCTGTATCCCTGCAGTGCATTGTATAGAGGAGATCCTTGATATATACATGTCGAATTGTGGAACCATCCAGGGTACATGCTTCTGGTCAATGACAAGAAAAAAAGGAATGTTCAGGGAAGAAAATAAGACTCCCATGTATCCAGAGTGATAAAAAATTTTAGTGGGAGGGGAGAAGTGGAGAAGGCAGAACTAATGAAGGAAGCTTTTGGGTAAGGAATTATACAAGAAATTCTAGGGTTAGCAAGAACAACCCTGGAGACAACCGTAACACTCAGAACTAGGAAACAGAACAGGTTTGGGAAAAGACTGAAAATCCCATTAGACCTAACAGTGTTTACAACTTGTCTACTTTAGGTTAAGTGGTTGCCCCACTCATTCTAAGATCTATCCCCAAGAAAAGTAGAGGCAAAAATAAGACTGAAGAAAAGTGTTTAGGAAGCTATGTTCCAGTCAAGCCAGTTTGTGATTATACATTAGAAAAGGAATCCATAAAAGCAAACTAAACAACAGAGAAACATTTGTTTCTATGCTTTTGAATTGTCTTGTTTCATTTTTGTTTCCTTGTAACTTTCCCCTTTGAAAAATTTCAAACTTGTCTTATCTGATCCAAGGAGAAAAGGGGATTTGTCTATACCTAGGCCAACATAGCTAGAAGGCCAGGCATGGAGGTCACAGAAGCTGTTTCAGCTCAGAAAGAACTAAAGGAGTCAAGCAAAGGTGGAGAGCTAAAGACTCAGGAGGAGAAGAGCCACGGACAGTTGAGTGTTTTGATCATTCTCCCACCTGGGGCTTCTCCTCACATGTATAAGTATAAGTGTTAGCCAATAACTTCTCCAGTGTTGATTTCTCATAGTACTGATGGTAGGGAATTGAAACACTGAGGAAGATGTTCTCTAACAGAATCTGGAGACAAGATAATATCGATGATTCTGGCTTCCTTCCCTTTTTTCCATGGAAAAATACAGACTGATAACCTCTACCAGCAGGCTTACCTCTGTGCATTCATGTAGAGGCTGGGCTGAGTATACTGAAATCAGCTCAAGCTGCAAAGACCCAGGACTCTGTAACATTCACATAGAGACAGAAGCAGGATGGCAGCATGGACTGCTATATGTCAAGGAGAGTGAGAAATTATAAGGGACTTAATGTTAAACTGTTAACATTCTAAAATGGGAAGATTATAAATAGAATCCCTACGAACTTTATCATCATTAGGGCAGTAAAAAGGAGTCTATTTAGACAGAGGACATGATGTGAGTCTATTATGTTGGGATGATCTCAAAAGAAAAATAGAAGGATGTGAAAGAGGGATGCACTGGGAGAAGGGGGAAGGGAGTGAAGGAATGAGGAAAATTATCTTACATAAAAGAGGTAAAATAGCAAGAGTTTAAAATGGAGGGCAAAAGGAGAGGGGAGAAAGTAAACACTTGAATTTCCCTCTTACCTGAACTGGTTCAAAGATAGAAGAATAGACAGACAGACAGATAAATAGATAGATAAAGATACAGATATCTATCTACCTATACACTATATATCACACATATACATGTATGTCTAGCTAAATATACACACACACAGAGTTGGATATAGAAATTCATCTTACCCATCAGAAAAGTAGAAGGGAAAAAGGCTAAGAGAAAGGGGGTGTGGGGTAATAAGAGGGAAGGTAAATTGAGGGAAGTAGTGGTCAGAAGTAAAACGGAATTTTGAGGAAGGGATAAAGTTTAAAAAAAGAAGGATAAATAGAAGAGGAGAAGATGGTTGGAAATACAGTTACCAGTAATAATAGTGAGTGTAAATAGGATTAGCTCAATCACAAAATGAAGGAGAATAGTAGAATAGACTAGAAACCAAAATTCAACAATATGTTGTTTATAAGAGACATGATTGAAATATAAAGATACACAGAATTAAAATAAAGAATGGGAACAGATTTTATTATGCTTCAGCTGAAGTAAAAAAGGCAGGGGGAGAAATCATGATCTCAAATGAAGCAATAGTAAAAATAGACCTAATCAAAAGAGACAGTCAGAGAAACTACATTTTGCTAAAAAGTACTATAGACAATGAATGATATCAAGGTTGAAAATTTTTGATGGAAAAATTAAATGAGTTTCAGGAGGAAATAGACAGTAAAACTATACTAGTAGGGAGCCTCAGTTTACTCTTCTTAGAACTAGAGAAATCTAACCATAAAATAAATAAGAAAAAAGTTAAATAAATGAATAGAATTTTAAAAAACAGATGTGATAGGCTGCTGGAGAAAACTGAATGGGAATAGAAAGGAATATAATTCTTTCTGAGCTGCACATGGCACCTTCACAAAAATTAACCATGTATCCACGCATAAAAACCTAATAAATACAGAAAGAAAGAAATATTAAATTTGCCCTTTCTGGACCATATGCAATAAAAAATATCATACAATGCAGACCCCTTGAAATTTCAATTAAAAATTAATTGGAAACTAAATAATCTAATCCTAAAGAATGAAAGGATCAAAGAATAAATCATAGAAACATGCAATAATTTCATTACAGATAATGACAACAATGAGACAACATATCAAAATTTGTGGAATGAGCCAAAGCAGTACTTAGGGGGAAATTTATGTCTCTAAATGTTTATATCAACAAAAGAGCAAAAGAGCAGATCAATGAATTGGGCATGCAACTAAAAAAATTGAAATAAAAATAAATTAAAATCCCAACTAAATAAAGTAAAAATCCTGAAAATTAAAAAAGATTAATTGAAATTATCAAGTAAAAATAATAAATAAAATGGAGCTGATTTTATTAAAAATACCTAAAAATTGATAATCCATTGGTGAATTTGCTTTTTAAAAAAGAAAGAAAAGCAAATTACCAGTATCAAAAATGAAGAATGAATACACAATCGATGAAAATGAAATTAAAATAATTACTAGGAACTATTTTGCCCAACTATATGACAACAAAACTGGTAGTCCAAATAAAATAGATGAATATTTACAAAAATATATATTTCCCAGATTAAAAGAATAGGAAATAGGACACTTAAATAATCTATCTCAGAAAAAGAAATTGAGCAAACCATAAATGAGCTCCCTAGAGAAACATAAAACAAAACTAGATAGATTCATAAGCAAATTCTACCAAACATTTAAAGAATAATTAATTTCAATATTATAAAAGCTGTTTGAAAAAACAGATAAACAAGGAGTACTACCAAATTCCTTCTATGACATAAATATAGTTTTTGATACCTAAAGAGCAAAAACAAAGAAAGAAAACTATACACCAATTTTCCCTAATGAATATTGATGCAAAAATTCTAAATAAAATACTGGCAAGGACACTACAGCAATATATCCCAAAGATCAAACATTATGACAGAGCTGGATATATACCAGAAATGCAAAGCTGATTCAATATTAGGAAAACTTTAAGCATAATTGACCATATCAATAAAAAATAACAAAAATTATGATTACATCAATAAATGCAGAAAAACTTTTGACATAATTTAACACCCATTCCTATTAAAAGCACCAAAAAACACTGGAATAAATGGAACTTTTCTTAAAATGATAAGTCATATCTGCCTAAAACCAAGAACAAACATTGTCTGTAATGCAGATAAACTAGAAGTCTTTCCAATAAGATCAGGGGTGAAGTAAAGCTTTTCATTTTCATGTTATTATTCAATACTTCGCTAGAAAATGTTAGCTATATCAATAGGAAAAGAAAAAGAAATTAAAGAAATAAGCATTGGCAATGAGGAAACAAAACTACCACTCTTTGCAGATGATATAATGCTATACTTAGAAAATGCTAGAGAATCAACTAAAAAACTGATCAAAACAATAACTGTAGCAAAGTTATGGAATATAAAATAAACTTATACAAATGATCAGCATCTCTGTATGTTACCAACAAAACCCAGCAGAAAAGAAATATTCCATTTAAAATAACCGCAGACAATATTAAATACTTGGGAGTCTACTTGCCAAGACACACACAGAAACTATATGTACACAATTACAAAACACCCTTCACACAAAGACATCTAGACACACTCCTGCTTTTCTTCTTTACATCTCTGTTTTAATATATCATGTTCCACACTTTCCTCCTTCTGTTTTTTATATACTTTTTCCCCCTCATTTTCACCTTCCATGTTCTTTTTTATCACCCATTCTCCCTCACTTTCCTCTCTCTTGCCTCTTCAGGGAAAGCCTTGTTCTTAATGTAGATTGAGAAGAGGCCAAACCCAGCACATACTTCAGTTTCTTCTGGAAAGTAGCAAAGGTTTCCAGGAACAATGAGACTTGAACCTCTACTTTCCTACTCAGCAATTCAGGGAAAACATCAATTTCCACTTAGACAGAAAGTGGCCAGAAATTAGGCTAACCTGGGATTTTTCCAAGAGACCGAAGAAGCCTGACTACACTAAGAGTGAGGAGTTAATGTTTGGCACTACCCTTATCTTTCAAGCTTTGAGTCATGGTAACATAAACGACTGCAACTGTAATAGCAGTTGGCACAGCTATTTAAATTGCTTCCTGGGCCTGCCCAATCCATCCACTGTAGTTGGTTGTTAGTTTAGTGAACCAGTGTCCTAATCAGCAGTTTTGCACATAAGCAAATATATGATCTATCATTCACATTTGTTTATATTTGTGGCTTATCAATAGCAAATATTATTTTCACCTGAGATAATCTGCTTAGTTACTTGTTCTTTGCTAGGGAAACTATACATACAGCTCCCTTTTCTGACAGCACCAACTCTGCTTAATTACTTGTTCTAGTGCCATTGCCCACTTTTACTTTGCCTTGAACAGGGGTACCCTTTCAAACTCAAAAATTAAACAATCTGAGTTCTAGAGGAAGTTTTGCAGGAACCAGATCTACTAAGCCTGAGGACAGCTAAGAGAAAGGGGTCTATTTCTAGCATTTGTTGGTGGCAGGGAAGATTTGGTAAGTATAAGGACTGGGAACTTATAAAATGTCACAGCTCTTCTTTGGATAGATTTTGGTACTATGGCTTTACCATTTTCTTTGAAGTAAAATCCTCAATCATCAAAAATCAAAAGAGTAGATACAAAAGAACAGCCCAAGCACCTAAACAAGTGTTTTTGTTTTGTTTTATTTTTAGTTACTAAATGCAGTTTTAGACTATCCACACTACTGTTCCCCCTTCATGACTGAAGATAATCAAGAGCTGACTGTACTGGTATGCATTACATGGGATACATTTGTGTATCTGCCCATTATATAAGTAGCATACATACTCACACACATACACATTAAAGACAAAAGAAGATATCAGAATGAAACAAGACTGAAAATGTAATCCTGTAGGATCAGATAGTCTTTTTTTATTCCTAAATGTGTCATTTTATGAGGATTTTCAGAAAAGTTTATGTAAAATAGAAAGCAGGTACCTAAATTCAGATCATGGTGAAATATGTGTAATCTGTGAAGCACCTAGATATTTCAGGGAATGATATCTTATAGCTATATAAAACTAAATACTATCCCCATATCAACCCAACATAAAAACTATTTCCTTCATAGTGATAAGATATAAACTAGATATGCAAAAATGTAGACTATGTTGACCATAATACTAAGAATGAAGATAATACACTAGTGATAAGTCATGTGATTAAGAGTATTTGGTTTTATTGGAAGGAGGAAGAAAAATAAAGGAGGAGGAAGAATGAAGGAGAGAAGAAAATAATGAATATAATGGAGAATGTTCCAAGAGTTGCAATGTTGAAATTAAAAAGAAATTTTAGCTATCCAGTATACTTCATGAATGTCCTTTATAATGACAATAATTCTGAGAGAAAATAACATACTTAACAGATTGGAGCCATTACAATCCTTAACAGCTCTATGAAAAATTATGTAGTTTTATTGTCTATTAAATGAACAGTTCACTTTATAGAATGCACATTATTTTGCTTGCACAGGTGACTATTTTTCTATAATTAATTATTGATACTTGGAATAAAAAACCTACACTACTGGGATATAATATAAATCTACTAGAGAGCAAAGGAATAGGAACTTTGACAATGTCAGAAAGAAGACAGTACTAGTTACAGGGAGGAATAAATGCATGCTGGGAAAGGCACAGAAGTAAAGGGAGACCATTGGGAGGGATTCAAATTTGGAATGGTTTCAAGATCCATTCTCATCAGGGAATACACCAAGCTTAAGATGCTTCTTATACTTCTCAGGTTATTTCTCCAATAAAATAATGCAAACAACATTCTTACATAGTTAATACAAAATGAAATATTATAAAAAAGTAATTTGAATGGATGTCTTGCATGGACTATGGATCGGATTCTCTCCATATAATCCTGTAAGAAAACTAATATAGAATTACATAAAGAGAGAGAGATGTTGGCCTATATTATTAAGTCATATTACTGCAACAATAAAAAGTCTTTAATGAAGGTGTTTCAAAGACTAACCTGTAAAAATTGCTTTTAGTACATATTGTATACTGGATAACGTACCACTGTGCAAAAAAAGACAGGTTTTTAGCTTAATTTAATATACTGTATTTTGGTATTCCATTGATGAAAAGTCTCACTGAAACTTAAAATTCACAAATCTGTTTCATGCAAGTGAAATACCATAAAAGAATGCAGAGTTAGTGAGATTAGTAGATAAATGCATTTACTCTTTTCTAGAAGTGATGACCAGGGACTCAAGCCTGGTTTAAAAGATAAGTGAAAATTAGTGTGTTCTGAATATTAGCTTATATCAAAATACTAAAAGAATTGAGCAACTACCATTAGTAATGGTAGAAAATCTCCTAAGATGAGAGGTAAAAATGATCTTTATTTGGCAGAATTAGGTGAGAAAACTTGCTAAAGTGCCTGCCCAAATACCATGCAGTTTGGAAACAGCCAGGAAACAAAACCATGGGAATAAGGGAATAAATACAACATATATTGAGGGTTATTATGCAACTCTAAAGATCTGATATGACCCTAGCAATATAGCAAAAAATAGTTATGGAAAAGAAGCTATTTCTTATGCTCAGTAGCTAATTTTCAAACATAAGTACCTGTATTTGAAACTTTGAACATTTCACACTTTTTTCTGTATCTGTAAAGAAAAAATGCATCCAGGCTGATATTATATATCAATATAGCTGAAAATAATTAAGATAACAGTAGCCAGAAAACAAAGGCTCATTAATTATGGATCAACCACTATTTTGTCTATGGAATGTATTTTTTTTTCACATTAGAAGCACATAGATTTATGCTGTGGTACCTCTATTGGAAAAGGACAATGAAATATTTATAAGAAGATGTGAATTTGCTAAATCTAATTCCGTAACAAAATTTCTTAATTAAATAAAAAAAGAATTAAAGTATCTAGATAGACCAAGAAATGTTATTAGATAAGAGAAATTATAATTTCATAATGGAATATGTTTATCTGGTCAATTGAGAGAATATTAAATCTGTTGTTCACATATTCTTTTATTGTAAAGACATTAAAAGTTTTCAGTCTAAAACATAAATAATATCCAATAATGATATGTACCCTAGTGATACCTGATGCTCTTTGTGTATTGGTTATAGTCATTGTTGAAACTTCCAAATTAAAATAATATATTTGCAGGAATGTCAGGGCAATATAAGCAGGTTTCATCTGTACATAATATAATACTATCTTAATGTATGTTCTATAGGCACATAACATAAAATATAGATTATATAGCTAAACTAAAGTTGTGGATATTGTTTGGCCATAACCTATATTATGATGGATATAAAGTCCTAAATACTTAATGCATCCTTTATAAATATATACAAGATATTTTCAGATGCTTTTTTCTTTTACTTACTGCTTTGTACGTTCTCTTCTGTCCAGCATGTTTTCTGATTTGTTCTCCATTAGGCCCTGTTTCCACATGCATGGAATAGATAATGTCAAAGAAATCTTCAACCACAGCTACTCGCCTTAAAGACAGCTTCTCATCTACCCCTACTCCATCCTGGAAAACAGATAAGGAATGCAAGATTAATAAATAACTTTTGGTAAGCATGTAACACATCTTCTTTAGTGAAATCTGATTAAACATTTTTTTTAACTCATGAGGCTAACCATCCTACTGTAGTAAATGAAGATTCCTACCTCTACTTCTAAATTATACTTAGAATCCAAAAGACATGAAAAAATTACCTACTCACTCAACACAGCTGCCAATTTCATCAAATAGGACCTCATCATTTTATTTTTATTTTATTTCTTTGCATGATGTGTATACAGCCAAATATAAAACTTTTTAAAAATTGCTAGAGGAAATTTTTTAGGTATAAGTTAATTAGTACAACTAAATATTAGGTATATTTCATAAGCCCTCAATTCCAGAAGTTTATACATTTGTTTATTAATTCAACAAATAGTCCAATGAAATCTAATGAATGTTATCCTAGGGGCTCCAGGGAATATAATAATAAATAAGACATAGCTCTTGCTCTCATAGAGCTTACAATCTAGTAGAAGACAAGATATATAGAACAAGTGATGTTTGTCATCATAAATCATGTTCAGGGAACAGTGGGAAATCAAGTTAGACTGTAGAAAAGGATATATGTGTGAAAAAGATCTGGAAAGTTAGGTTGGGACCAGCTGGTAGGGACCTTGGGTGCTAAGCTAAGGAGTTTGGATTTTATTCAGCAGGCAATGTTGAGTTATTGTAAGGTTTTGAGCAAGGAAATGGCATGATAAAACTATGCCATAGAAAGATTAAGTTAGAGGCACTGTGCAGGATAAATTGGAGTAGAGAGAGAGAGGCACTAGAGATAGATCAGTTAGGCATCTACTGTAATAGTAAAATAGAGAGGTAATAAAGGCCTAAACTATGGTGATGATACAGAGAATGAACAGAATGAAGATACACTGTGGTTGAAAGAGTCTCTATTGTTACCTCTCATGATATATATCCTTAAATAAAAAGGACTTGATTAACCAGACAAAATATTAACTAAGAACATGAATATAGTCATGATTCTATGATAAATTATTTTCTGCACTGTAAACTTAACATGGTGGTGCTAGTATTACTAATAACCATCAAATGGACATACTGTGTCTACTGCAAATTCTCTTTTCAAACTATGGTTTGTTTATTAAACTGGTCTAATCGGAACATATAAAAGGCATTGAGGCAAACAAAATTCGGTCTGCAAAGACTAAACTTATCAGTGTTGTATGGTCAACTCTGTTCAAATACAATTCAAATCTATACCCACAAGGAACTTGCATGTTGAGAAATTAGGACACATGTATATAAAAATACATCTAATGCTATCAAGCAGTCCTTGTTATCTATGAAATGAGCAATACAAAACAACCTTAAGAATATTAACATTATTATGATAAAATAAAATTGTGATTAATTCTAAAGTTCTGTCATGTACCTCCTTGTGAACAATAATGACATTTATGTAGCATTTTAAAGTATCTAAAGTGTTTTAATACATTTTGAGTGTTGCAATTAATCGACAGTTTGTGCATGTTCTATTATCCCCATTTTATAGAGGAAGAAACTGAGGCTTTGAGAGGTTATATGATTTGTCCATGGTTACACAGTTCATAAATGTAAGTGGCAGAGTTTGAACCCAGGTCTTCCTGAGTCTAAATCCAGCACTCTTTGCATTATATCATTCTGCCTCTCAGATAATATAGGATCTCTTTGAAAGGTAACTATAAGTATGGTTTAAGTACCATAAGAAAGTCGAATAATAAAGGATTGACTCATAAGAAGCATAAGATATTTAAACCATAAGATCTAAAGTGATCCAGATTTCCTTACTTCCTCCTCTGTTCAGAGCTCTTACTGAAAATTGGATCAGGTTGCGAAGTCAGAGCGAGAAATTATGCCTAAGGCAAATTAGGTTAATGTGGAGCCAGAAGGGCAGAGGAAATTCTGACTCTGGATACAGCTATGCTGGGAGAAGAGATGACCCATTCCTAAGAAGGTTCAACTTACACATCTTGCTGGGGTTGGGGAGAAGGAGATGCCCAAAAGCCTTCATGGCATCAGAGTCCTAAGGGTAGTAATGCTATGTAATCATTCACAGCAGCAGAGAGACTCACAAACAGTGCTGCTTCAGGAAGGAAGCACATACCACCCATCCACCCCCAACTGTTGGAAGCCTATGGCAAAGTCCCATTCCCCCCAAACTAGTTATGGTTCTGTCAGGGTGACAGGTTGGGATAATGCACATCACAGTATGAAATGTCAGTTGTGAAGAAAAAATGGACACAGAGAATGACAAATTATTCCATCCAAAGTAGTAAGCCATTAGTGAGAGCAGTGAAGGAAAGTTTCTTGGCATTTGTCATGCAGAAATAAAAAACAATTTTCTCAAAAATATTGAATATGACATTTATCAAAAACCTTTGATGCTTTATATTTTTCTTTGAAAGTCAATGAGGGAATTCAACAGAAGGACAATACATGAGAGCACTGTCTATTTAAATCTACTTGTTCAGGATCAATAAATGAAATTAGTTAGCACCTGACATAACTTCAGTTCAGTTATTAGAAAAAAGATGTGTGTGCTAATCATGAAAATCATCACGACAATTACTATAATTGATATGCTGGTGAGCAATTTCAGTAAAGGGTCTAGAAATCAAATAGACACTAAAGGTCGCCAATTAGGAAGGAAAGGAGGGAGGGAAAAGGCAGGAAAAGAAAAGAGAAAGAGAGGAAGAAAGGTGAGAAAGCACACAAAGCAGAAAATCCTAAAGACTTACATTTAAAAAGTAGCCTGATTTCAGGACTTTCAAGGTTCCACCCCATGCCACCCCACCACCCCCTGCCAGAGTAGCTAAATGGCAGATTATGCTTGCAGCTAGACCCCCCACAACCATCAGTCATCCTTCTCCATCCTTTAGCAGATTAATTATGTGAAGTCAGGAGGATCAACAAGTAGATTTGTTCAATTAGAACAGGAAAATAATGTGAAATAACTATCAACCACACTAGGAACAGTGGTTGCTTCTGGATGCAGAGAAAGATGAGCTCATTTTGGGGTGAGGTGGTCAGGAGAGGCTTCATGGAGAAAGTGACATTTCATTTGGGATAGAATTACAGATAGGATTTAACATAGAGAAATTCAATGAAAGTCATTGCATTCAGGAACAAAGACAAAAACAGGAAAAGATTTATAAGGAATGTCAAGTCATCCAACTTACTGGTATTGGTACTGTACTGGTGGAGGGGGGAGTATGAGAGATAAAGATGCAACTGGTGACAGATTTGAGAGAGACAACGTTTAACTCTGTGACTTTTCACCTGTGTAACTTGGGAAAGTCAGTTCTTTCTTTACTTCATTTTCCTTACGTATAAAACAAGAAGGTTGGACTACATTGTCTCTGAGGTCATTTCAAACTCTAACATTCTGACATTAATTACTCAAGGGATGCATGATTATTATATGAAAAAATGTATAATTATAGGCATTATTAAAGAGTTTTGGTCTCCAGGACTCCTTATCCAGCATTTTACCTCAGCATTAGAGTTGCTGACATTCTTTAGGATGAAAGAAAAACAAAACACAAATCCTGTTTTTTCTAAGTGGTGTAAATAAAGAATTTTTTTCAAGCACAGGCAAAATACCACATCTAAAGGAAAATTATAGTCCTCCGACCTGATACAAATAAATTTCTATTAACAGTAAATATTGCTATTTATTATTTTTGTATTTGGCCATTAATTATATGTGTGTGTGTGCATGGGTATGTGTGTATGAGTGTATTTTTTCTCACCACAGGTGACAACATAATACTGAATTTCGATCCTCTGTTTCTTCATTGAATGGGTAGTTATAATTACTTAGACAGCATAGTCATCCTTTCTCTCCAGCATTAACAAAGTCCATGTTACTAAGAGGCCAATCCCAACAAAATGAAACCTGGATAAACATTGCTTGACCATATGTTCAGTCCTAAGCAAAATGAGCTTTTGTCATCTAATGTCTTGAGATTGAGGAACCTTTCACAACTGAGCTGAAACATGTGACCACTGCAGAGTGAATGCACAAATCACCTTTAGTCATTGAGGACAATTAACCAGTTAATAAATTATCTAGGCTCCTTCACTTTCTACCTGTCATTATTTCCCTGATTCTTAGCACCTTTATCCTAAGGTAGACATAAATAGAAAGACATTAACAAACAAAACAAAAAGAAAAACAAAATCTACCACTTTTTATATTTGTTAATCACTAATTACTCTTAGGAGAAAAAGAAAACTGAAATCATTGGCAGTATAAAGTTTAGGGACTTATTTCAGCACTCAATAACCCATATTATCTATGTGCTTTGAGAATTGGCTGTAACTCAGAAAGGCAATGCATTCACTCATTCCCCCCAATTACATATATATTGAAATTAATACATTTAACTAAGGGCTAGAATGGTAAAATATAATTTAGGTTTCAGAGACATTAATATCTATTATAATATTTTAAAAAGAGGCAAGAGAATAAATAATCATTACCTGGAGATAAGACTCATTGGCAATATGTTAAGAAAGAAGTCAGTGTTGAGGCTACATGTGTGAAGGGAAAAGACAGAGGGAGACAGCAACAAAGATATCACTTTGGAAAAACTAGGTTCAGAAAATATAACAAAACTTTTAGAACAATGAAACCTTAATTCAGTATAACAATTGAATAAGCCTCTACTATGTGTTAATGGCAAGGAATAAAAAAATAAAACATCCAAGGAGTTTACATTTCACTGTAGGGTAAAGTATGTGTGTGGGGGGTATACAAATTTAATTTAGAAATTTCAATGGTAATTGACGTTTATATATTTTTATAAAGTTTGCTTTATGTACGTTATATCATGTGAGCCTCACAGTACCCCTATAAGAGATAACATAGGAGTTATTTTCTCCATTTTACAAATGAATAAACTGAGGCTCAGAGAGGTTGATTAACTTGTCCAGGGTCACACATCTATTAAGTGTTAGAGTCAAGATTGGAATCCAGTCTTCTTGGTCTCAGATCTAGCTAGCACTCTATCTGCAATAATGAGTCAACTAGTTCAATGGATAGAGTGTTGGACCTAGAGTCAGGAAGACCAGAGGTTACCTCCTGCCTCACTCACTAGCTGGATGATCCTAGGCAAGCAGTTTAACCTCTGTCTGTCTCAGTTTCCTTTTCTGTTAAATAGGGATAATAACAGCAACTAACTCCCATAGTCAGTGTGAGGGAGGAAATAGAACAATATTGATAAGGTGCTTCGCAAGCCTTAAAGCACTATATAAATATTATTTATTATTATTACTATTCTGTCTTCTCTGGGAATGTAACCCAGGGAAAACTTGACAAAAGAGGGGAGTTTAGTTTCCGTAGACAGCTCTTGCTCGGGCTAAAGTAGTTACAAAGGGAATACGAGTACGGAGCCTAGTGTAAAGGCTTTACTTCTCAAGTGATCAAAAAGGTCTGGAGACTGAGATTCATTTCAAACTATGGAGTAGAACTGAAAATAAAAGTAAGATCTGTGTATGCATCTATGATGAACTGAAGTTAGGAACATGAAATCATGAATTCACGGCACTTGTAATTTACCAATTTTGTACTCAGAGCGTGGTACATTATGCTGGGGTAGATTGACTTGTGTGCGTTTATCAGTTGAGCATGTAATACTGGATTGGACACAACAAGAGAAGGGATATACACTGCAAGAAAAGTCATGAGAAAAGTGTAACAAATTTAGAGGTACAGCCTTCAAAAGAAGTAATTACCCAAGCAATGGAGAAATTGATTGAGGATTGGGAGGGGATGCACACAGAGGTGGAAGTGGCAGGGTCTTTAGTTTGGCTGTTCTGAAGCCATATTTCACTACAAATTGGAAACAGAAAATCTTAAGGCAGTGAAGAAACAAAATTTCCTGTTTTACATCTGTAATAGTACCTATTTTTAAAAATCTTTAAATTTGTCTTAGAGTTACTTTAATTTTAACTTATTTTATTATTGGTGATTTGGAACAATTGTCTTTAGTGTTTGCTTGTAATTCCGATGAAAAATTGCCCCAAATCACTAATAAAAGTAACGAAAATTTAAAAAATTTTGAGGTTTACCTCATACACAGAAAATTGACAAAGATGTTAATTTTTTTAAAAAAATCAGATCAATGTTGGAAAAGTCTATAAGCACAATAGTAAACTGTTGGTGGAATTACAGATTAAGCCAACCATTCGTAAAATGATTCAGAGTTATGCCCAAAAAAATGTAATAAATCAGTGATCTCAGGTCAATGGCAGAAAGGTCCTATACATAATAAAATATTCCTAGCAGCTCTCTTTATGGTAGTAAGAAAAAAAAACTAGGAACCCCCCCCCCCAAAATGGATGCCCATAGATTAAGAAATGGCTGAACAAATTGTGGTATATGAACATGATGTAATGTTACTGTATCATAAGAAATAGCAAATATGAAGAAGACACAGAAACATGTAAAGATGTAGCATATGAAATGAGAGCAAACCAAGAGAACAATACACATGGTGATTACAATATATAAACAATAACAACACTAAAAAGCAATATAACTCAGATGAGACTGTAAGAGAAAAAAATCAATTTTAGCTCTGGAAAAGTAATAAGAATATACAGCTTTTCCTTCTCTCAACAGAGAGCTAAGGCCTACAGGCCTGCAATGGGCTGTAGTGTCAGATGTAGCCCCTGCACTGGCAGTCTTTTCTTAAGTGTTTTTCTTTGTTCTAAGGAAAGGTCCAATATGAAAGAGGAAATGTTAATGATGCAAAAATCAAAGGGCAAAAATATTTTTAATTGCCTTAGAATAATTCCTGGAATAATAAAACACCTTCTAACCATAAATTTGATGAAATCTTAAGAAAACTATAAGAATCAATGAAATTTGTTCAATCTAAACTTGTTAAAAGACATAAGATATCTAGCTCAGAATGAGAAATATAATAATCTTTAAGACATAACTTTCTTTTAAGAAGCTTGTTTTCTTTATGATTAAATACCATAAAAGCTTCTTCCTGGTTTTGCTTTTCCCACAAATTTATGCTGTTTTTCCTGTTTTTTATCTGCTGCTTATGCAATCCTTTTCATACTGATAGATTTTCCCAGATACGTCATAGCTTTGTAGTTCATACCTTCTGAGACAAGAGTTTCTATTTCATGGCAGCTCTTCCACTATTCTTCTTAAGACTAGAATTCAAAAATCTGTTCTATTAATATGTGGACTTGAATATCAATCATTACTAAAATGCCTATATACTTTGGCAAGAGGCTATTTTCACACAAAATAATGCAAAATAAAGCAAGGATACAGCCTATTGTGGAAAATATAAGGTCATTCTGAAGCTGTCTACAAAGTCTCTGTGATTAATTTTAAAATGGTCAAACATCAAATGAACGATATGGGTCTCACACCTTTTCTTCTTTCTAACAGAATAGACCTGAGAAGAATCAGCTATCAAAAAACAAATGCTTAAAAAGTATAGCATTGTATAGCTGGAAAGAACCTTAGCAATCAATGCCACCACCTTCACAAAGTCTTTACTTATACCATTAGAAATTAGTGCTTTCTCCCCCTTGAAATAAATTTGTATAACTGCATTTAGTTTGTGCTTCTTTGTGTACATGACATATAAACCTCCCTACCCACAATGGAATGTAAGTTCCAAGTTCCTTGAAGGCAGGGACTAATTCCTTTTTTTTTTTTTTTTTGTGGTATTCTCAGTTCCTAACACAGTGAATTGCAAACATGGAATGATTAGTAAATGTTTGTTTTTTAACTGAAATGAACTAGGTTGAACTGAATTGAATTGAATGCTCTGATTTCCTTATGAGGAAAATGATGTCTGGAGATATATAAGTGACCCAAGATCACGCAGCTAGTTGCCCAAAGAATAAAAACTAGACATGGAATCTCTAAGCTTCCAAATCATTCATTCATTGAAAAGAAAACATTTATTAAGCAACTACTATGTTTTAACCACTATGCTAAATTCTGGGGATATGAAATATGGATATAGAATGTAGAAATGACCTTGGGCCTGCTTTTAGAAATTTGACAATCTAATGAGAAGGACCAGCTGAACAAGAGTCAACAGTGTGATACAGCTGCCCAAAAAGCTACTGTGTTACTGGGGTGCATTAAGGAAAGTATAGTGCTCAAGACTAGGGAGATGACAGTGCACTGTATTCTTCCCTGGTCAGATCATATTTGGAGAACGGTATTTTTCTGTGTGATACTTTTTAATAAGATGGATTTTCCAGAAAAGGATGAACATAAGGCCTTCCAACAATAACCTTGATTTGATGTCTTATTAGGATCAGTTGTTTAATTTTCAGAAGAGAAGATTTAGGTAAACATTATGTCTATCTTTAAGTATCTGAAGAACTCTCACTGGAAAAGGTGTTGACCCCAGATGGCAGAACTAAAAGCTATGGATGGAAGTTGTAAAAAAGCAAATATAAGCTTGATATAAAAAAGCAACTTTCTATTAATTTCAGAAGTTCAAAAATGCTATATTATCAATCAATTAATAAACATTTATTAAGTGTCTTCTTTGTGCCAGGAACTATCCTAAGTGCTTGGAGATACAAAAAGAGGTAAAAGACAGTCCCTGCCCTCAAGGAGCTCATAGTCTAAACGTGGAGACAACATACAAACAACTATATACAAACAAGATACATACAGAATAAGTGGGAGATAATCTTAGAGGAAAGGTGCTAAGACTAAAGAAGAGTGGGAAAAGTTTCTTGCAGAAAGTGAGATTTTAGATGAGTCTTGAAAGAAGCCAAGGGAAATGAAGAGGGAGAAAGTTTCAGACATGGAGGGGAGCCTGTGAAAAGTCATGGAGCTGGTCGATGGAGTGTTATATTCAAGGAATAGTAAATAGGCTCGTGGTCCCTGGATCTCAGAGTAAGTGGAAAGGAGTGAGATGTTAAAGAGACTGATAAGGTAGGAAGGAGTCAGGTTAGGGAGGGTTTTAAAAGCCAAACAGAAGATTTTAAATTTGATCCTGGAGATAATATCCTGGAGGATTTTATTGAGTAGGGGAGTGACATGGTCAGAATTGCACTTTAGGAAGATCAATCTGACAACCTGAAGAACAGACTAGAGGAGAGAGAGACCTGAGGCAGGGAAACAAACCAATATCATTTTGCAATGGTCTAGGCATGAGGGTGTATGCCAGGGTGGTGGCAGTGTCAGAGGAGAGAAAGGAGTATATATGAGAGATGTTTTAAAGGTAGAAAGGACAGGACTTGGCAACTAATTGGATAGAGGAAGAGAGAAAGCAAAGAATAAAGTATTTTAGATGTGTTGAGTTTAAGGTGCTGGCAAGATATCCATATTGAGCTATCCCGCAATTAGAAATATAGGACTAAAGAGGAGTGAGGAGAAGTTTTGGATAGAGATATTAATTTTGGAGTTGTCTGCATAAAGTGAAAATTGAAGCCAGGAGAATGGATGAGAACAAGAAAGTAGAGAGAAAAGAATACTTGGATTATAATCTTGACATATACTCATAAGTAGGAAGCTGGAGACAGAAGAAAAAGGGAAAGAAACATTTAGAGAATGGTCAGAGAGGCAACCAACAGAAATAAGTTACTCAGAACCCAGGGTGGGGAAGGGAAGAGGGACCCATGGTGTGAAATGCCATAGAGAGGTAAATGAAGATAAGGACAGGAGAAATAAGATCAATGGAATTAGCAATATGGTCATCAGCACGCTCTAAGAGAGTACTAGAAGGGCACTGGACTGCAAGGGGTTAAGTATTATATAGATTTTGAGGAACTGGATTTGGGTAATTTAGTCAATGCTTTGTTAGAATGTAGTTGTTGTCCATCCTTCATTCTCTGAGAAGACCAATGACATCAAGGTTGATGTCTTGACTTTCTTGTGAATTAGATTTAATTGAGGCAGAGTTGCACAAAGGTGTCAGCTTCACTCTCTCTTCCACAGTCATTGAAGTCCAATGGCAAGAAAAGTTAAGGAGACTGGTGATGGCCCAAGATGCAATGGATGAACTTGGCATCTTTCACGTGTGACCAAGCTCTAAGCATTCCACGGTGCCTGCTTCAACCACCTTCATGGTTGTTGGAACAGATTATTTTCATCCACCCATTCCGCTGGATAGGTTTGAGGCCCATCTGTTACCCTCAACCTGGTTTAGCCCGTCTGCCAAGATGGTTTACCAGGATGTGGCCACTGCATATGCTACAGCTTCTTGGAGCCACAGGTGAGAACTGGGGGAAGGGAAAAACAGAGATCACTTGCTGAATTGAATGTCAGAGTCAAGGGAAGGCTTTGTTTTGTTTTGTTGGCTTTCCTATCCTTTGTTTTTTAGGACAAGGAAAGGGAAAAGGCCAGTAAAGAAGCAGTTATTGAAGATATATGGGAAATAGGGGATGACTAATGGAGCAAAGTTACAAAGGAGGTGGGAGGGAATGAAATTAACAGTAATATTGGAAGAGTTAGGTTTAGGAATAAAAAGGGTTTTGAATAAAAAGAATTATCAAGAACTACTATACACAGTTATGCATCAGCGAAGCTAAGAGTTCAAAAGATGTTGATGATTATCTACAAAACTATAAAATATCCAAACTAACAAAACAAAAAATAAAAATCATAAACATCCAAATCTCAGAAAAACAAATTTAGCAAAAGTCCTAAGTGAACTAAGAAAGGTGGAGAAATACCCAGAGATATATTGGAATCATACACAAATTATATTAAATATTTAAAGAGCAATTAATACCTATGCTATAAAATGTATTTAAAATAAAATAAAAGATACTCTACCAAACTCCTTTAACTAGGGGGGAAAAGCCATAGTCCTGATATCTAAATCATGGAGAGACAAAACAGGCAAAGAGAACTATAGACAAATATTACTAATGAATATAATATGGGGTGGGAGGATTAAATTATCTTTAGGAGAACATGTAAATATATTCTAAAAATAAATCATTATGACCAAGTTAGATTCAGATCAGGGATACAAAGATGGTGCTCTATTATACAATCTATTAACATTATAGAAACAATAAAGATAACCAAAAAAAAAACCTACATGACCATTTCCTGTGCAGAAAAAGCCTTTGACAAAATTCAGCACTCATTTATGTTAAAAAATCCTAGGAAGCACAGGCATGGAACAACCTGTTGTTAATGTGATCAAAAGCATATAATTAAAATTAGGAACCAACATTATTTGTGATGAAGAAATACTAAAAGTTTTCTTAATACAAAGAGGAATAAAGCAAGGATGCCCCTTTCTCCACTCTTAATTAACATAGTTCTAGAAAAGTGATAACAATAGGACCAGAGAACGAAATTAAAAGTATAAATACTGGCAAAAAGGAGACAAAATATATTCCTGTTTCGTGATAAGATGGTTTATTAAGAAAACCCAGAGAACCAGTGAAGATACAAATTTAGACTCTTAATAGCTATAGCAAGGTAACAGAATGCAAAATAAATCCAATAAAATGATTAGCATTCCTATAGCGTACTGGCATAAAAAAAGAAAACTGAAAGCAAAAAACATCCATCAAACAAAATATCCACCCAACAAAAAGAAAATGCATAACATATCTAGCATTAATCTAAAAAGACATAGGTAAGATTTATTTTTAAAATAACTATAAAACACTTAAATGATTTTTTCATGAATAAAATAGGTGAACAGAGAATAAGAAGACAAACAGCAGAGTGGAAAAAATTTGTTTCAAATAGAAAAAATGTGATATTCAAGACATATAGGGAATATTTATGTATATATATGCACATACATATATATGTATATACATATATATGTGTATATGCATATATATGCACATATATATGCATAGTCTCAAAAGTAATTCCTCAAATAGGTAAGTAGTCAATGGATAGAAAAAGCACTTTTCAAAAGAAACATTCAAATTACAAATTATTATATGAAAACATGCTCCAAATCACTAAGAGTAAGAGAAATGAAAATTAAAACCACTATGAGGTTTCATCCCACAACATGAAAATTGTGAAAAAAAAAATTACAAAAATGGACAGTCAATGTTGGAACAGCTGTGGGAAAATAGGTGCACTAATATATTGTTAGTGGAACTTTAAATTGATCCATCCATGCTTTATATCAATTTAAAATTACACAATAAATGCAACTAAATTGTCCCTATTCTTTGACCAAGAAATACTATTAATGACTGAAAGTATATGCCAAGGAAATCAAAGATATAATTAAGGATCTAATATATTCCAAAATATTCAAGTGGCACTTTTTCTGATGCCAAAGAACTAGAAACAAATTGAGTGCCCATTAACCTGGGAATGACTGAAAAAGCTATGGTATATGAATGTAATGGAGCATTGTTACACAGTAAAAAATTAAGAACACATGAAATTTTGAGAAGCATAAGAAAATATGTATAAATTGATCCAGATTGAAATAAACAGAACCAAAATGAAAACATAGACACTAGTTACAACAATATGAACCAAAATGTCACAACTTTGAGTAAATGAAAAATTGAAGTCCTGAAGAACAAATAGCAAGATGTTATTCCCTCATCATGACAGAGAAGTGGAAGACTATTAGGACAGAATGTTATATACTTATTCAGATTCAGTGACTATATCAATGTTTTTGCTAATTGATATTCTTTGTCACAAGGAAAAGTTCAGACTGGAGAGGGAAGAGTTCATATCCTTCTTTCCCAAGAATAACTGCTGTATAAAGACAAAACTCATCAAGAAAATGTACTTTAAAATAAATACAGAAAAATGAAGGAATATTGAGAGAATGAATACTACTTATTCAGTTATTAAATATTTTTCATTGATATTGGAGAAAAGACTTCTAATTCATAAAATAAACATTCCACCTCAACAGAAATTTTAACAATAGGATAAGCAATGGAGAAAGGCAACATTTAGTCCAATCCAAACCCAAAAAGAATTCCCACATAACATATCACACAATTTGTCATGCAGTGTTTCCTAAAAAAAACCCTAATAAGGGGAAACACAATCTCCAAAGGCAGTTTATTCCACTTTTAGATGACTATAGTAGTTAGGAAGTTTATCCTTATATCAAGCCTAAATTAAATTCTTTGCAACATCTGCCTATTGCTCTTAATTTTGCCTTGTGGTAACAAATAGAACTTGTCTAATCCCTCTTCCATGTGACTTATACAAATACTTGAAGAAAGTGATCATGTTCTCCCTGAGTCTTCTCTTTTTCACACTAAATGTCCAAGTCTCAATTCTTATATAAGGGTGGAGATCAACTCCATAACAATAATCATGGAAGCACAAGATTCATCAATTGAATAAATCAATCAACCAAAGGTATAAATTAGGTAAGGACAACTCCTTTATCAATTTGAGAGTAGTAAACTGCTTTTGCATAGTACCTGGATTAATGAGCACTTAATAAATGCTTTTTGACTTACTGACTGACCGGTCATTGACTGAAAGTGGATGATGCCACATGGGAAATATTTTGTGATTAATTGAAGAAAATCACACACACATCTGGCTGGATCTATGTATAACATCACAGCCAATTTGTACTCCGGCAGGAGAGAGCCAGGTGGTGGTCAAAGCCATAGATGAATGACTCTCAGAAAGAAGGGCCCATGGCCAAAGCAGAGAAACACAAGGATTAAGCTTCTCTCTTCTCTCTCCCTCCCTGGCTATTGACTAGGTATACATTGAAAGGTCAGACAATTTGAAGTACCCACTAAAATTGTGGAAGTTTCTCCTAAGCAGAAGAGGCTGATGGCATAAAGTATGGTGCTAGTATGATGGCTAGTAAAGTATGGTGCATTGAGAGGCACAATGGGATGAGCCAGAAGCAATGAGGAAGAACAGCTTCAGGATTTTTAAAGGTACCACAGAGAGCTGCACCCCTGGAGATTTTCACAAAGACCCAAAGAAGGGAGAAAAAAAGATTTTCAGGGATTACCAAAGATTACCAAGAGCTGTGACTTTACCCTTTGGCCAAATGTGTTTTCTATGTTTGAACCACTCTTCTCAGGAACTTTGTGTGAGTAAGGAGAGACTGTTTCCCACCTCCAATTTAGGAGGATTGTTTTGAGAATCCTATCCTTACTATAACTTCTCAATAAATATCCCTTTTATAAAAAATAATCAATTCCAGAAACTTGATTGATATTAGAAATCATAATGGATGGAGACTAATGAGTAACAGTTCCAGAAACTCCAACTTCTCAGAGTTAAGCCTAGTACCCTGAGGGAAGTAAGTCATTGCTCTTCAGGGTCCCAGCCTACCAGTGCCAGTAGGCATTGGGAGACTGAGCTGAAAGGAGGTTCAATTTTAGTCTAGCAGGAGGTGTCTTGTGGAAAGACCAGGGATTTGTGGTTGTTACTGTACTATTTAACATTTTTATCAATTACTCTTTAAGTTTGCCCATTGAACCATTTCCAAATATAATTGTACTATTTTTTTTTTTTTAGGCAATTGGGGTTAAGTGACTTGCCCAGGGTCACACAGCTAGTAAGTGACAAGTGTTTGGTCTGAGGCCAGACTTGAACTCAGGTCCTCCTGACTTCAGGTCTGGTGCTTTATCCACTGCACCACTGTCCCATAATTGTACTATTATTTAGTCTTCATTTCTCCATCTTTCCCTCAAGAATAGTGTGAGATATTTTTTGAATGCTCTGCTAAAATCTAGGCAAACTATAACTACATCAATCCCCTGATTTAATAATTTAGTAACACTGTCAAAAAAAGGAAATAAAGTCTGTCTATCATGACCTGTTCTTGACCAGACCAGGCTAGTTCTTTCTAATTAATATTTCCTTTCCTAGATGTTTATCAACCATTGGTTTTATGATCTATTCCATAATTTTCAAGAAATTAGCTCAAACTCATTACTCTATAGTTTTCAAACTCCACTCTTTTCCTATTAAAAAATGAAATATTTGCCCTTTTGTCTTACTATGGTACTTTTCTCTTTTTCCATGATACTTCAAATATCCCTGACAAAGGCTCAGCAATCACATTTGCCAGCTTTCATTATCCCAAGTGTATAGTTCTTCTAGGGCCAGGTGAGTTAAATCTACCAGGCAACGTGGTGTGTTATGGTAGAAAGAGTACTGGCTCTGTAATCAGGAGACTTGGATTCAAATTCCACTTCTGAACCTTACTCCCTAGGTTACCCTGGGCAAGTCCCTTCACTTTTTTGAGTCTGTGTCCTCCTCTCCATCTCTTGAAACTATAATCACAAGGATAATTAAGACCTTCCTTATCATCTCGGGTATCAATTCCTTTTTAGCCATTTTTGCTTTGTTATTTTTAATTCAAAAGGTATTATCCTTGGTAGATAAAAAAGGAACACTCTGTTGTCATTCAACCTTTATTCCTTTTATGATCTTCTTCTTTGTCCCAATATAGTTAAACACACACACACACACACACACACACACACACACACACATACACTTTCTTTTTTCCCACTTACTAGTATTTTATTTTTTTCAATTACATATATAGTTTTCAACATTCACTTTTATAATATTTTGAGTTCCAAATTTTTTTCTCCCTCCCTCCCTCACCTCTCCCCTCCCCAAGACAGCATGCAATTTGATATAGTCTATACATATTAAATCATATTAAACATATTTCCACATTAGTCATGCTGTGAAAGGAGAATCAGAACAAAAGGGGAAAACCATGAGAAAGAAAAAGAGAGAGAGAGAAAATAGTATGCTTCAATTTGCATTCAGACTCCATAGTTCTTTATCTGGATGTGGATAGCATTTTTTCCAACATGAATCTTTTGGAATTGTGTTACATCACTGCATTGCTGAGAAGAGCTGTCTATCAAAGTTGGTCATCACACAGTGTTGCTGTTACTGTGTACAATGTTCTCCTGATTCTGCTTACTTCACTAGCATCAGTTCATGTAAGTCTTTCCAGATTTTTTCTGAAATCTACCTGCTCACCATTTCTTATAGAACAATAGTATAACATTACATTCATATACCATAACTTGTTCAGTCATTCCCCAATTTATGGGCATCCCCTCAATTTCCAATTTTTTGCCTCTATAAAAGAGCCACTATAAATATTTTTGTACATGTGGGTCCTTTCCCTTTTTTTATGATCTCTTGCCTAGTAGTGGTATTGCTGGATCAAAGGGTATGTGTACTTTTATGGCCCTTTGGGCATAATTCCAAATTGCTCTCCAGAATGGTTGAATAAGTTCCCAATTCCACCAACAATGCATTAGTGTTTCAATTTTCACCTATCTTCTCCAACGTTTATCATTTTCCTTTTTTGTCATATTAGCCAATCTGATGGTACATATACACTTTCCTCTTCCTCTTCTTCCCTCATTAACTACAATTCAGTTTGAGCTTTGGATCACCTGTCTCCATTTTACAGGACCCTTCCTCACTCAATATTCTTACATACCTTTTAAAAAACCTATATTGTTTAATAAGTCACCTATGCAACTACATTGGTCCCTTCAGGAAACTCCTGTTTTTCCTTCTCCTTAATACTGTTTCTTTTTGTGTTTCTGGAATTTAGTTCTGCAGAATTTTCCATCTGTACTGTGCTGACTTCCCCTGTCAAGTTGTAGTCTATGGGACTGAACCATTATTCCTCTAAAACCTTTATAATCTGTCTACTGAAAATCTAGGGTACCTGTTAAACTCTGCTCATCTTTTCTTATGCTGTTATCACAAACTCTAGGAGGGGGTGGTCACTTCTCAATGTGTACTCTATCTCCAACCCAGTAACCAGCTCCTTCTTGCTAATAAGAATAAGAACTCTTATAGAATGTCTCTGTGTTGGTTTCTTTGCCCTTTGAAGGATGAGGTTTTCATTAAGGCAAGTCAATAGATTATTGGTCACACTACTTTTTTGGGGGACAGAGAGAGACAGAGAGAGAGAGAGACAGAGAGACAGAGAAAGAGAGAGAGAAAAAGACAGAGAGAGAGAGAAACAGAGAGCACTTCAAGAGATGGTTGGATACTCAAGGTCTCCCATAACTGCTGTATCATCTCTCTTTGACAGGTTTGTTATCTATTTTCCAAACACCTGTATCTTTTTTGTTTCTTTGTTTGTTCAGGTGGTCATGTGGAATTCTGTATAGAAATCCAAAAACCAGAGAGAAAGAGCATAATAGAACATACTTGTAAAAAGATTAATTGAGGAAGAAACAGAAGCAAAATTGCCATCAGAATTAGGAATGATCTCTTAATTTCTAAATCTGATGGACTTTTCCTCATCCTTTCTCATCTCTGCCTTAGGGAAGAATAGCTAGTAAATAATGGAACCAAGACTCAAATCTGAGTCTAATGAAACCAAACACATACTTTGCATAGGAATTTAATAAAGGGTTCCTTTAATTGGATTATAAAATGCCAATTATAATCTAGAGGTAACCAGGACTTGCCTAAGGATGAAGAAGGTAAGCTTAGGGTGATAATTCATTACATATTATAATCATAGACTTAAATAGAGTGTGGGCCTGATGTGCCAAGAAACCATGAGGGGGGACATCACTATTTCCATTTCCATTGGCCTTTCATCTTCCCCTTAAGAACTGGCTGTACATGAAAGGACAGCTTAAGGTCTATGAAAGCCTATGATAATGAAGGAGCAACTAGGGAAGGAAAGGAAGAGATGAGAAAGACACTGAAAGGTAGAATTATTTGGGGAAAGAGAATATGATGTAATCTTTGATTTACAATTTTGCCTTATCCAAATTTATTTTAGTGGCTTTAAAAAGACATGAACATAGAAATATTACTGGATGGAACTTTGAACCTATCTATAAGCTTTAGGAAATAAACATAGCTCCCCAGCACTGCCGGGATTTTCTCAATGGAGACCATTAAGACCATTACAAAAGGTAATGTTCTGACCTAACTGTCTCTAAAGAAGTCCTTTCAGAAAATGAAAGCTATACCATCTGCACATTATATAGAAAAGAAAACTGAGAAGAAAGAGGTCGTCAGTAGTCACATTTCATAGAGAATGCCAGGACATAGCTAGCAAAATTCCAAATTTTCATATTGATACTCTAATCACCAAGAATATTTCTTCCCAGGTACTTTCATGATTTAGCGGTAATAAATATAAGAGCCAAAATTTGTATAGCACCTTATAACTACAGTATTGCCTACAAATGATCACATGTTCACTGCTAGGTCTATATCCCAAAGACATCCAAAAAAAAGGGAAAAGGACCCACATGGACAAAAACATTCATAACAACTTTTTGTGGTGGCTAAGAATTGGAAATGAAAGTTGGGGAATGGTTAAACAAGCTGTGGTATATTGTAATGGAATATTATTGTGCTATAAGAAATGGCAAGCAAGATCATTTCAGAAAAACCTGGAAAGACTTACATGAACTGATGCATAGTGAAGTGAACAGAACTGGGAGAATGTTGTACATAGTAACAGCAATATTGTTCAATGAAGAACTGTGAATAGTTTAGATATTCTCAGCAATACAATGATCCAAGACAATCCCAAAGGACTGATGATGAAGCATACTATCCACATCCAAAGAAAAAACTGATATTGATTGAACACAGACTGAAGCATGCTATTTTTCACTTTCTCTCTTTCATTTTTTCTTTTGAGTCTTCTTGTACAAAATAATTAATATGGAAATGTTTTACATAATTGTGCATGTATAAATTATATCTGATTGCTTACCTTCTAAGAGAGAGGGGAGAAGAGGGAAGGAAGGATAGAATTTGGAACTCAAAACATTAAAAGTTTAAAAATTGGAAAAAAAAAGATCACATGTGATATTTACAATATGGTTAGGTAGCTATATAAAAACATCATTATTCTTATTTTAGAGATTTGGAAATTGACATTTTAAGTAGGTTAAAGCAACTTATCCAAGGCTACATAGCTAGTGAGTGGGAGGCCTGAGTTTAGAACTATAGCATCAGGCTCTCAGCATTTTGCCCCAACTACCAACACCTGGGGTAATGCTTCCTATACACAGTTACCCCATCCTCAAGGCAATTGCCATCTATGCAGCTTGCCTCAAGGTCCTCTGCTACTCATGCCTTGTTGTTCCCAGGCCATATTTGTCCAGGTTCCCATCACCTTGCCTCCCCTCTCTTACGGCTTCCTTCTCTCTCCTCCCAGTCCTTATATGGATGAGATTCGTGCTACCTCCTACCAAAGGGAACTATACCCATGATCTGACTGTCCTTCCTGTCTTTCCCTTTATCCCTACCTAGCACCTCATCCCCTTCTTGTTTTGATTCCTTTTTCTTATCTCCCTTTAGCATTCTACCTCTTGTTTTTTTTCCATTAAAGTGTTTCTCTGGTGGTAGAAGGTAAATATGAAATCTCAGGGTGGAAGGAACATCCAAGTCCACCTAACTCAACCTGAGCAACATTCCCCACAAGCGAGAAGTCAGACTTTGCTTGAAGGCCTTCGAAGAGAGAGAAAATGATATCTTCCAAGAGAGTACATCCCACTTTGAGGCAGCTATAATTAGGACTTTTTTTCTTTATGCCTAGCCTCAATCTGACTCTATGACTTCTAGACTTCTATCACTTACGCTAAGCTCTGTTCTCTGGGGGTGTGGTGTAGGGAGTTAGGATGGAATAGCATTAAGTGCCCACTATGTGCCAGCACTATGCTAAGCACTTTATGAATATTATCTCATGTGATCCACACAACTCTGGGAGATAAGTGTTGTTTTGGTCCCCATTTTGCAGCTAAGGAAATTGTGATAGAGGTTAAGTGACACGCCTGGGGTCACACAGCTAAGAAGTATCTGATGCCAAATTTGAACTCAGGTCCCCCTGACTCCAGCCCTGGTGCTTTATCCACTGTACCAGCTACCTATCTCTAAAACCCAGTTGAGCTAGTCTCAACTAGGGCAGCCCTTCAAATTCAGTCAGTCCTCAACATTCCCACATTTAACTTTCACAACTTCAAGCATTCCTGTGATGATTCTCAGCTATGCAGCAGAGGGAAAAAAATGAGAGGCATGAAGCATGCAAGTTTCTGGAGTGACTGGTATCCTACCAGGTGCTTCACTGGTCTTGTTCACCCTACTACTGTAAAGCCCTCACCCTGCATTTGTTGTATATTTTCATTGCCTTTAAAACACAAGATTTGTATTTCAATTATACCCCCAAGGCACAGTGAAAGTCCTTTGGGCCCTAAGCCCAAGCATGCAAAGTCAGTGAAACAGCTTGATGAGAAAATAAAGGTATTCGATAAACCACATGCAAGAATGAGTGGAGCCACTATTGGCCAGAAGATCTCAAAATACCCAGGAAGCAGAGGTTACTGAGAGATTATTTCAAGGTGATGTGCCCTTCATAATCTCCAATGCCGTCCACCAGCCATGAAAAAGAGAGAGTCAGAGGTGATGTCAAGACCTCACCAGTGTTGGCATCTTCCAACAGCAGTGACTAAAGTCCCAGCAACCTTTCCTTTGGTTTTCAGAGAGGTGGCCAAGGTAGCAAGGTTTACAGCAATATAGTATATAGTACAATGCCCTCACACTGCCACACAGTGGAAGGCAAAATTCAGGTTAAAAAAAGGTTTAGTTTTAAGAATGTTATTTGCTGTATAGTATTTATTGTACTATAGAATTCATGTGTTATAAAAACTGAATATTGTCTGAAGTCAATTTTTAATTGATGTGTTAGTACAAAAGGTCACAGGATTCTAAGGAATTACTAGTGAGTAAAAATGTTTTGCATGTTACTGATCTTATTTTATATATTGTATTTTATGAGTTATTTCATGGTTACTGATTCAGGAAAAGTGAATATTATCAAAATTATGTTTTGTTATAAATAATTATATATAGAAAAGTATATTTTCATCAATCTCTAGTGAAAGATTTCAGTTTTTGGTCATCAAGGGAACCTAACCCTTATTTCCCATAGGTTCAGTGTATCAGCATTGCCATTTTTTACTTTCATGCTGTTTTCTAGGAACACTACCCCCCCATGAAAGTCGAGGATTAACTGTAATCGAAAATAGCTACTATCTTGGTTTTGCCACTTATTAGATGTGAAATGCTAGTCCCATCACTCCATGCTAGTCCCGTCACTCCAACTCTCTGAGCCCCAAGTTCCAAATTTGTAAAATAAGTCATTGTGGCATAGTAATCCATTGCAGACCTGTACCTTCATGGTATATCCTGCACTCCAGCCTCCACCTCCAACCTTGCACTCTAACTCTTGCCCTGGGGCTCTGGGGCCCTGGGTTTCTGATTGGTAAACATTCATTATAACTAGTCCAGCCCACCACATCACTCCCCTTCACTATGGCCCCCTGCATCTACCTTTTAACCCCCTATTTTCTACCTCTAGCTCTGGAAACAGTAATCAAATCAACAATACCATTCTTAGAAAGAATGTGCCAATAGAGTGCCCTATTTCTTCACTCACAATCACTCTAACTTTCCTGACCAATACTTCCTGTCATGGCCATCACTCCCCTATATATGTTTTCTTTCTCTATTGAATGAAAACTTCTTGATGGCTGGGTCTATTTTGCTTTTTATATTTGTATCCCCATTACTTAGCATAATGCCTAGCACATTAATAAATGCTTTTTTAAAAATCCCTTCATTCACTGTATTTAGATGCAAAAGACTTTGGTCAAATTCCAGTTCTAGGATTTATTGGCTATGGGACCTTGAACAAATTACTCTATTCAATTGTTTTGCCCCCATGAAAACCTTCCTGAGTACAGCTCTACTAACTCAGATCTTAATCTTCCTCTACAGAGTTCTTTCTTTTTTTTAATCAAATTTTATTTTCAAACAGATTAGCCTTCTGTTCCTTCCACTTACCCCCCACCCCACCTTGAGAAAGCAAGAAAAACAAAACTCCTGTTCTAAGTACATGTGGTCAAACAAAACAAAATTTCTGATTGGCTATTTCTACAAAAATATATATATATATCTCAATCTGCATTCTGAATCTATCATCTCTCAGGAGGAAGGCAGCATGTTTCATCAATAGTCCTTATGAATTGTGATTGGTTATTGTGTTAATCAAAATTCCCAAGTTGTTTTTTAAATATATATTATGCTTTAATCAGCCAAGATTGACCTTTTCACTCTCCCCTCATCATCCCTGCCCCAGAACCCCACCACATCAAGAATACACACACACACAAAACCATTATACACATGTATACTCAACAAAAAGAAGTATCTACACTGGCCATGGCCTAAAAAATATTTGTCTCATTCTGCATTCTGAGTCCTTCACCTCTCCATAAGAAGGTGGGTGGTGTGGTTGGTCATTTCACTGAGAAGAGTTTAGGACAATAGGATTCCATCACTTCCAAATGCTGTAACTTGTTCATTCATCCCCAATTTATGGCCACTCTCTCAGATTCTCATTCTTTGGCATCTCAAAAAAGTTATTAATATTTTTTGTACATTCTTAGAATTTGTTTTGCTCAGGAGTAATCCCTCCTTTAATCTACTTTCCTTTTAATCCCCCTCTCCTCCTACCCTCCTTTCTCTCCTGTTTCACAGTTGAGTTAAATGTATACCTGTACCCAGCTCTGTGTGTATACTCTTCCTTCTTTTGACCAGTTCAGAAGAATGAAGTTCAAATCTCTGCCAGTCCTCTCGACTTTCTTGTTTGTGTAGATGTCTACTTATGCATCCTCACTATGTGAAATAATTTCCCCTAAACTTCCTTTCCCTTCCCCCTTACCCCTGTGTATTCTTCTCTCTTTCCATTCTTTTCTTAAGACCATCGGGTCCTAACAGGACCACAGACCTTGTCTACTTGGATTCACTCTATGAACCCTGATGATGATATAGTTCAGAGCAGACATTATCTTCTCCTCAAATTTGAATATTTGCAGTTTATCCTTGATTAGTGCTTTATCATGGTTCATTCATATTTACTTTTTATTTCTCTCTTCATTCCTGTGTTTGTATTCCAAAGTTTCTCCACAGCTCTGGTCTTTTCATCAGGAATAGTTGGAAGTCCTCTGTTTCATTAAAGATCCATTTTTGCTCCCATAGAATTACACTCAGTTTTGATGAGTAAGTTTTTCTTGGCTGCAAATCCATATATTTTGCCTTGTGTAATGTCATAATCTGAGTTCGCCACTCTTTATAGTGGTAGCTATGGATTTTGGCTATGACATTCCTAGGAGTTTTCATTTGTTTTTGTTTCTTCTAGAAGGTGACCAGTGGATTCTTCCTATTTCCACTTTGCCCTCTGGTTCTAAGAGATCTGGACAGTTTTATTTTAAAATTTCTTGAAATATGATATCTAGGCTCCATTTTTGGTCATGGTATTCAATAATTGTTATTTTTTTTTCTCCTTGATCTATTTTCCAGGTTACTTGTTTTCATTGTGAGATACCTTACATTTTCTTCTATTTTTTTTTTAGCCTTTTGGCTTTTAAAAAATATTTCTTGCACAAAATAATTAAGAGCAAAGTGAGCAGAACCAGGAGAACATTGTATTCAGTAATAGCAATATTGGTTTAAGAACAACTTTGAGCAAGTAAGTTACTTTGACTATTATAAATATCCAAATTAACTATAAAGGCTATATAAAGAAAGACACTATCTGCTTCCAGAGAAAGAGCTAATAAACAGAAGTATGCATAAAATAATTTTACATACATACATACATATGCACACATACAGACACACACACGCCTATTTGTGTCTAATGGTAGCCATCTCTAGGGCAGGGAGTAGACAGGAGGAAAGAAAAAAAGAAATTTACATGAAAATGTTGTATATTTGTTTCATGTGCAATCATCTTTTTTATTGTGCAATGTTATAGAAACGCTTATTTTATTCCATAAATTAAAAATAAAAATTTTAAAATATTTCTGGTTACCTTATAGAATCATTTTCTTTTATTAGGTCCATTAGAATTTTGAGGGACTTTGTTGCTTGGGTTAAGTTTTGTACTTCTTGCGCCAAGCTATTAATTCCCTTTGCAAATCTTTCTTCCATAGTTCCCATTTCTTTTCCAATTTTTCCTCAAGTACTCTCATTCCACTTTTTAAAAAAAAACAAAAACTTTTTAAAAAAATTCCTGCTTAATCTTTTCCAGGAATTCTAGTTGAATTTGTGCCTAAGCTGTATTTCTCTCTGAGACAAAGCTAATAGATGTTTTGGGTTTTTTTTTCTGCATTTGTGTCTTGAGTATCCCTGCAATAATAAATAGTTCATTATAATGGGGTTCTTTTTGTTGTTGTTGTTCACTCAGGCTTCCAGCAACTTGATGTGAGGCTCTGCAGCACCTCTGGAGGGGAGGTCTGGGCTTGTCCTGTTGCTGCTTTTAGTGAGGTAGCGAGTGTTGTGTTATTCCTGGATCTCAGGGACATGCTGGGGACCTAGAAGCTCTAATCCCAGATCCGAGAGTGGTCTGACCCAGGGCTAAGTCTGATTGCTGTCTCCCTGGTCTGAGCTCTGCCAAGTTCCTGACCTGGGTTTCGGGCAGAATAATATTAGAATTCTATTGGACTCCACCCATATCAGCCCGGGAAAGCTCTGTCGGCAGAACTGTAGGCTGCCCTTTGACCTGGAGGTCCCCAGAGGCTCCTGTCCTGGTTACTCTTCTGTAGGATGAGCTAGACCTTGGAAATGAGATTCTGGCTTTGAGAAAGAGGTCTGAGCCATGCTGCCACTGCACTTCCCCCAACTCTGACCGTATAACACCCCTCTACCCAGGAACGATACGTCACTGCCCTTCGAAGGTCCCCTTCCCACATCCACTCTGAAACTCGGGACTGAGTCTTGGGTGACAAAGGGGTCAGTTGGTACCTGTCCCTGTAGTCTGAGGAAGACCCATGTGGATCTGCGATCCCTTCTTACCCTGGTGTACACGTTCTCCCAGGGGGCTGGAGTACTCTGAGGGCAGTGTGTTCCTGGCTTGACCCCATCTGTCCAAGACCCCCCCTGACTCTCTATGCCAAATCAGGCTAGACGAAGTATTCACTGTGACTTTTTTTCTGGATTTCTCCATTAGGATTCAGACTAGCGTTTTTTCTAGATCTAAATAAGAGGAGTTTGTGTAAAGGAGCTCAGCTGCATGGCTTCCTATCTCTCCACCATATTGGCTCCACCTTTACTATCCTTTTCATTAGAATAAACTATCTCTCAGTAAAGACCCACTGGCACGCATACCGACCTCTACATTCCTACTACCAAAATTTCTTTCACCTAATATATTGGGAAAGCAATATGGCATGCGACGACCAAGGAAAGGTAAAAGGATCATAGATTTATGGAATGGACCTTAGAAGACAACTTTCTCATTTTACAAATAGGGAAAATGAAACATAAGAAGTTAAGTAATTTGCCCAAGGTCACATAGGCAGCAAGTGGTAGAGGTGGGATTTGAACCCGGGTTCTGAGACTGAAAACTCATTGTTCTTTCCATGGTAACACTGCCTCCCCAGTAATTTAAATTCTCTGGACATCAGTTCCCTCATCTATAAAACGGGGATAATATTTCTTCTACATCAAATGAGATATTTGTAAAGCACTTACCATAGTACCTGGCATATAGTGGGTGCTTAATAAATGCTTATTCCTTTGCCTTTCCTATTCCACAGTTGTAGTGAGGAAAACACTTTAAGATCCTTAAAGCACTGTATAAATGTGAGCTGCTAATGCTACAATGGTTGCTTAATAAGTCTCCTTGATTCCACTCTCTCTTCTTACATGGATTAACTGTATAATCATAGAATCATAAAATCTTAGTTAGCAAGCACATCAAAGGTTCAATCTATAACTAAACAGAAATCTTTGTTATGACATCCCTTTATAAAGTGGCCATCCACACTCCACTTGAATACTTTCAATGATGAGGAATTCCCAATTTGTAGATCAGTCCATTCTGTTTGATTTGGGTTTTTTGTTGTTGTTTGCTTGTTTACATAGCATAGAAATATCTTAATTAAATTTTTTAGAAAAAATTTAAGAGTCCAAACTTGCCTCTCTATAACTTTCACTAACTGCTTATAGTCTGCCTCTGAGACCAGGGAGAAAAAGTGAAGTCACTATCACATTGTCCACAAGTCTTTAGACTAAGTTCCCCAATTTCTTCTACAATCTTTATGTGGCATGATTTTAAGAATTATCTTAATTGCATTCCTCCGCTTCCCAATTTTCTTCCTAAAAATGATGCTCTAAACTGAACAAAAACCACCAAGGATAATCTTGTCAAAGCAAGGTAAAAGACTACAATAATCTCTCTCAGTCTGGATACTGTACTTCTGTGAATATAACCTAAGATGTAATTAACTTTTGTTGCAGCTACATCACACTATTGGTGGATATCAAACTTATAAATCACTAAAACTGCTTTTTTCACATGAATTATTTTCTACCCTATTCTTGTGTGGGGGTTTTCTTTGAACCCCAGTGTTATAATTTTAAAGACTTCTATTAAATTTCATTTTATTATATTTGATCCAATACTTCTGCCTACGAAGTGTCATCCCAATGTATCCATTTCAGGTTCAGTAAATGTGTATAACAGGTAAAGAAGTGAATGAGCCCTCTGACATGCCAAGTGATAGGACATGTCCAATGAGCCATATGGCCTGTGACTCCACTCTAAACACTTCGAGCTTTGAGAAAATAAGGCCATCCCTACCAAAGAGACAATGTCTGCTCTTTTTGCCTTCCTTTCTCTGGAATGTGTGGGATGGAACTTTGCGTGGGATTCTCTGGGAGGTGGAGGGGGTGGTGGTAAGAGGACCTCCTCTACCTTCTAGCAAGTGATGGTGGCAGAGTATCCATGTGCTGCCATGATAAGGCTAAGCTCTGACCTTTGCTCCCTGGCTGCCTCTTATTTTTTCTTTCCCTGAGTTTAAGTGATTAAACATTTATCCAGTGATTGATGTTTTGAGCCTTAAGGCAGTCTTGTCACTTCAAGAAGTTGGGAGCTCCTGGGTCCCTCAGTCAGAGATGACTGGCAATAGGAGGATATTTCCGCAACTGTGCCCTTCTCAGAGAGGAGGATTAGGAGGGACTGATGAGCCAAAGCCTTGGTCTGCTTTCCAGAAGACCTTTAGGGAGTTGTTTGGACTGTTCAATTGAAATGAAAGTAGGATGCCTATTCAAGTCAGTTATGTTCAACTCTCCATGACCCCATTTGGGGTTTTCTTGGCAAAGACACTAGTGTAGTTTATCATTTCCTTCTCCAGCTCATTTTACAGATGAGGAACTGAGGAAAATTGGGTTAAGTGACATGCCCAGAGTCACCTAGTAAGTATCCGAATCCACATTTGAATTCAGATCCTCCTGACTCTGCTCTATCCACTGAACTATTTAGATACTGCATTGCTAATTAAAGTATCAACCTCCCGAGAGCTTATAGGAATTGTGGATTACTACATCCTGTTCGAAGTTTCCTTGTGTGTTTATGGGTCCTTTGTGTTTTAAGCATTTCTTTTGTGTAAACAAAATGAATAGCCATCCTATACCTGACCTACATTGTACATTAAGTACTTCTCTCCTCCATTTTAAAGTCCCTAGACATGAACCAAACCTAATCTTTAAGTGGTTTTCCTCAGGGGTCTAGGGTTGAGGGTGGAAGGAAAACAATGAGGAAAAGCCTGACCCCTTTCATTGGAGGACAGACTTCTCAACGTACTTGTACAGGGTCCATGGGTATGATTTCAGAGCTGAGGCCTTTCAATGTCAACCCTATCCCCCTAGACCAAGCAGCAGTTCTGTTAAGGAAAACAAAAGTTTAGATAAGACATGTGATTCCTGCCTTCAAGGGCCTTACTATCTAATTCAAGCCTCTGATCATATCACCTTCTGTTACAGAATCTTAAATTCTTCTCTCCTCAGTGCCCAGATAGGGCCTAATAGCTTAACCTTATATTCAATGCCCTCAAAATATGGCTTTAACTTATCTTCCCAGTTTGATTTCATTCTACTCTCCTTCACACTTTTATTCTCCATCAACACTGAATATTTGCTACCCTTGTACCTATCTCCCACTTTCCCACCAGGGTGTCTTTGCTTATAGTGTTCCCTACACCTGGAATTTTTCCCTTGTCATTAGCTACCCATCCCAAGATTCAGGAAAAAGCCACTACCTCTTTGAAGTGTTCTTTGATTTTCCCACACGGACGATTTCTCCCATATCCAATTTTTTAGAACATTTTGTACTTATCTTTTGTATTCACATATTATTTTTGTATGAGAGTTGAGAACTGATTGTGTGATTCTCCCCATTAGATTGTATTTAATTCAGTTCAGTACCTATTTTTGAATTGCCTACTACCTTTGGGGCATTGTGCTAGGTATTGGGAATATAAAAATGAAAAAATGATCATCTCTGCTCTAAAAGAGCTGATAATATAGCAGCAAGAAAATGAGATGTACGCCAATAACTATTATACAAGTTAGAAAATGGTTAAATGCATAGGAGAGGTCAAATAGAACAATCTGAGAATTTTAAGGGGAGAGAGATCACTTTAAGCTAAGGAACATCACCAAAGGCATCACGTAGGGCATAGAACCTGAACATTAAAAAGAGTCATTCAGAGAATAAAACAATTGACAAGCAATAGTGAAATATCATCAGTTTGTAGTGGACCTTTGTTACATAGAGTAGTTGTAAAGGCAGATGTTGAAGGTAAACCAGAGTTGGAGTTTGGAAAGAGGGGAACTGTGATTTTGCAAGGGATTATACAATAAAGGAATTAATTGATTAACTGGGAAGTAAAGAGTGTGAAGGCAGAAAAGTGAGGCCAGAACAGAAGTGCTGAATTGTGCAATCATGATGTCTCTCAATTGAAGGCCATGGTGAGCCATGGTGATGGTGTGGAAGACAAGTTGCAAAGGGAGGCAGAAGGAAAAATAAAAGAACAAGAGGTTATCAACACAAAGGGGAATTTGCAAATTCAATACCATTGAAATAGCACAGAAGATGAATTTCACAGTAAAACTATCCTTGTAGTTAACTAGAGTAAAGAGGTAGGTCACAGGACTTTGGGCTGATGAACTAGGAGGCCAGGATGTTCAAGGGAACATCAATATTGAAGGAATGAAGCCTTCTACTATAATACCTTCCATGGTTTCTCACAGATAGCAGATGTTTAATAAATGTTTGCTGAATTGAATCAGATTATCAGGGTGGCCTTGAGGTGGAAAGGAAGATTATGAGGAGAAAAATGATTCAAACTGATACAAAGGCTAGTAGATCGAGGGCCTAAACTGGTGGTTACTGATAGATAGGATAAATCTAAAAGGAAGAAAGGTTGTTAGCTGACAGTGGCAGCTGGTCAGTCTGGAAGTGACCATGAGCAGCAAGGAATGTGACTGTTTCTTCTCCTGGCCCAGTATGTCAGGGGCACTAAAGAGGGAGCACTGAAGATAGAAGCCACATAGGTTTTAACTTCCACAAGGAAACAAGTTTCTGTGAGTACAAAAACAAACAAAAAAAACCCATAGAAGTAGGAGACAAAGTAAAAGGTGAAAGGTAGCTTCTTAATGGCATCATGGGGGATCCACAAGGTACAGTGAAAAAGGAGGGTAAAGGAGGATAAAGATCGGGGTAGATGGAGGCTGAAATGGATTTGTTAGAGAAAAATGGTTATCAGTGATGGCTTTTGTTCTTGTAACTGAATCACAGGAATAAAGGAAGGAGGAAGGGGGAAGTTTACTGCCCATAGGTGACAGAGTACCACTTGACTGGGCCCCCCACCCTCCAGTGTTGATGGCTCTGCTCAGCTCAACCTATGATCACTCCAAAAGCCAAGGAACAAGATGGGGGTTGAAGAACGGTTGGAAGCAATAAGGAAAGTTGGGCCTCTGGGTCAAAAAATATCTGGTGATCATGTCCTTAAGGGCCTAAATTCATATGTGACACTAATTCCTTTGCCTCATCCCAAGGTTGGGGGGGAGGGGTGTGAGGTAAGGATCATATATACCTAACTTGCATGTGGAGAGTGTGCTAGGATCCTAGTGAGGACCTCAATCTTGAAAGGGAGAGGCTTGGTGTCCAGATGCTTGAATACTTGAGCTGGAGATTTCACAAAGAAATAGGGTAGTACATGTAGGCAATAACTCTACACATGCCAGCAGTCTGAGAGGGTTGGAACTCTACCTTCCCAGGACTAATGAGAATGAAAGAGTAGGTGATGAGTATTCAGTGGGTTGCAGAAAACTAACGTTTTGTGGTTTTCTCATGTTTCAGTGACATCAGGCAGAATTCCTCTAACAATATTAATGAGATCAGAGGCAAGGTCTAGGAGAAGAGATTTCAATACTAAGCGGCCTCCAAACTCAATGGAACACTCACCCTTCACTAAGTAAGTGATGGTGGTTTCATTCACTCTGGTTCCCCAGCTCCTAGGCAAGCAAAGTGGCCATATTTCACTGCCATTGCATAGGCTGGAGCCAGACCATACAGGGCCTTAAATGAATGCCAATTTGTATTTTATATTGTATATAATATAGGATCACTGCACCTTTTCAGACAGGAGAATGACTTAATCAGATTTGTGAACTAGGAACTAGGCTGAATACTTAGACAAAAGTATGAAGGATGCCCTTGTTGATTCCACCTCCATGACAGCTTTCGCATCTATCAAATCCACTGCCTTTTCTCCACGAACGTACACTATTGTAGTTCAGGTCTTCGTTACTTCTGTAATAGCCTCCTAATTGATCTCCCTTAGTCCATTTTCTCCATTTTCTAATCAATCCTCCCCACAGCTGCCAAACTAATCATCCTAAAGTCTAGGTCTATCCTCATCACTCCTCTCTTCAAGAACATTTAACAGCTTTAGAATTAAACACAAACTCCTCAGTTTGGCATTTAGACCCCTTCACAAATCTATCTCCGGCATACCTCTTAAGACTTTATTTCACTTTTTTTTTTCTGTTCATGAACTCTTTCTTTTCACAAAATTGGCCTACGGGAAGGTCTCCAAAACCAGAATTATATCTCCCACCTCTTGCCTTTGCATAGGTTGCCTGTCGTACTTCAAATGCATTCTCTTTTCACCTGTTTCTTCATGCTCTTAAGCTTCCTTCAGGATTAAGGTCAATTCAGATGACAACTGAAAGGCTTTCCTGATACCCTAGTGGTTAGAGCTCTCTCCCACTTCAAATGATCTTGTTTTTACTTATTTACATTGTGTACTCTCCTTGTAATAGAATGTTATCTCCTTGTGGGCAGGGAATGTTTTGATTTTTTTTCTTTTCCATTCTTATCTTTGTATCTCCAGTAATTAGCACAGTACCTACTATTTGCAAGGATTTGTTGGATTGAATGAATGGGTTAGAGAAGAGTGATAGAAAACTATTAGGAGGATACCAGGCCAGTGCTTTCCAAAGTGAGATACACATACTCCAGGGGGTGCATGGGATCCATAAGTGTGCAGGTCCACCCAATCTGAAGATTGGTTTCATCCCACCTTTGCCATGATAGATAATCAAAAACAACCCCATCATTCCCTTCATACATCACTACCCAACAGTCTCTCACTTCTTCTTTTCTAAAAACATATGTCTGTCTTCCAGAGCAGTTAGAACAAATCTAGGTACCTATCACCTTCACAGATGCTTTGGGGGAACCTCACCCCATGTACCCCATGTAATATAAACACTTTGCTGCTGAGATCACCGTGTAGCTGCTGTCACCCTTTGGCTGATGATGTTCTGGGGCATCAACTGCTGAGTAACTTCACATCCATTTTCAGTGGGAATGGCTAGCTACGTAGATCAAATTAACTGAATAATTAATAACTAAAAAACAATTATTATTTATCCTCCAGGACATACACAGGAATCTTGTTTTTAATCTTACTAACACTCTAGCTTATAGTCACTGTGCAAGGAGCAGTTTATCAATATAATGAGATGGGGAGTGATTATGAAAATCTTTTGTACCTCACGGGATAAATGGTTACACATGACAAAGTACTTTAAAGAGTTATTGAGCTTGAAAATGAGTTATGAAGTTTTCTTTCACAAAAAAGACAAGTGTTTCAAATTTCCTGACCTTTTCTATAATGGCAGGTAGCTGTCAGCAGCATGCGATGTAGCAGACATCTTAAAAAACAAAACAAAACACTTATTTTGTCCCTTTGAGATAAAGGTGAAGTTTTAACAGTGAATGAAAAAAGAAAGAAACTGCTTCTCAAAAGAAATTTGTTCTATGGAGGGAACATTTTGAGAAAGGATATTGGAAACGTTTCCATTGATTTTGTTGCCAAAAATTATGAATGTCACTTACAAAAACTCCCATATCTGCACACTGTAAAAACCTGGAAACAGAATTTTCTAGTCTATTTAAAATCTTCCAAATGAGTTTCATTGGATTTTGAACCTACTTGTTAAAAATATAAAAATGCAATACCTTCAAACTAGTTTGCAAGAAAAATTGACTGACATCAGGGAAGACAGAAATTTACTGGCCACACTTCTATAAAAACCTCGCATAATTGGTGAATAGGATTGAAAAATGAATATCACGATTTTGTAACCATAGACAATGATGTATTTTTTCCATTTGGATTCATGTATCTTTGTGAGGGTATCCTTTTCAGCTATGATAGTCATTAAAAATTAAATAAACTAAACTTTAGAGCCATGTACAATAGTATTATTGTAAACAATTATTTAAATACACATATTTTGGAGGAAAGATCTCAATTCTTTTTACTGATACGGATGCTTAATCAAAAAAGTTTGGAGACCACTGATCTAGGCAAGAATTAATAAGGTCTTCAACCGTCATGGTGATACTAGTGGCGGTAAGGAGGAAATTTATGCCAGGGATATCAAGGAAGTAATGTCAAGAGGATTTGGCAACTCATTTATGTGGGCCATCATTTTTGTTGTTCAGTAATCTTCAGTCATGCCTAACTCTTTGTGACCCTATTTGGGGTTTTCTTGGCAAAGATACTAAAGTGGTTTGCCATTTCCTTCTCCAGCTCATTTTACATATGGGGAAACTGAAGCAAACTAGTTAAGTAAACTAGTCACTCAGCTAGTAAGTATCTGAAGCCAGATTTGAGTTCCCGGCTTCCTAATTCCAGACCCAGCACTTTATCCACTGTGCCACCACTCAGCTGTGGGCCATAATAGTGTTAAAGATGGTACCCTCAACACAAACAGGGAAAATTGACCCCTGTTTTCAAAGTCTGAGTTAGCAATTTCTTCCTCTCCCTCCCCTGTCCCTGTCTCCTGATATGAACATGAGTAGTTCAGAGGCAGTATATTGGATTGCATAGTTCTTTGGGTTTGGTGGCAATGAACTTTTCAGAGGCAAATTGTGGTGGATAATGATTGTATTCAGAACAAGCTAAATTTCACAGGTGTTAAAATGTAAGTAGGAACTAGAAATGCTATTCTACTTAGAATCTGAAGAGGTGTGGAATGACAATTCCCAACCAGAATGACCTGACCAAGCAGACAGCCAAGATGCCGTATGAACTAATTTATGCCCACTACATCTTTACTAATCCTGGCATTGCCCAAATGTTGGAAAAACACTTTAAGGAGACTTAGCTATTGTCCCCTCCCCCAATTATATTTCGAAAATCAATCTGTTTTGCCCATTGAACTGTCAGATATATCAGGTGATGTCCCAGTGAAGCTGTATTGTCCCAAGTGCACTCATGTTATCCAGGCACCACCACAAATGGCACTTACTTAGCTACTACCTTTCCCAACATGCTTTTCATGGTACACACTGAGTACAGGCAACTCCAAGAGCCCTGTCAAGACCATCCAGAGGCATGTCTAGAACCCCTAATGTGCTTTCAGTTAAGTGAAAAGGAGTCATTGTTGTGGTGTGTGGTGGAAATATGAAAAAGTGGAGAAAAATGACCAAAAAAGGGAAAAACTGGAAATTATGAGTTATGCAAGCTTGGGGGGGAAACATCATGATTCGGCCATGGTAAGACATCCAAGGGGGAAATGTGATCAGGAACTGAGATTAACAATTGCAGCTCAGGGGAGAAAAAGGGGATGAAGACTAGAAATACTGTAATTTATCCCTTTTTTTCCTCCTCTTATCTCTCCTACAGTGCCTTACATACAGCAGGTGCTTAATAACCAAGTCAAATGCTCCAAAGGCATATCTCCTGTATTCAATTTACTTCCCCATGATCAAAGGAATAGACAAGCTGCCTTGTCCCTTACAAAGTCAAAGCACTGCTTTTAAACACAGTAGGGTGGAGTCCTGGAAAAATTCACGAGAAGGGAAATAGTTTGGGGATGTAAACAGTCTCTGTAATTTTAGCCCTGGATTGGGGAAGATTTTCCTAAACACATCAGATCAAAGCATCAAGGTCAGTGATATTCAAAGAGAATGAACAGCCATTATCTTAGATGTCTTGTGAGTCAACTGTGAGGACTTTACACCTACAGTGATGCAGGCAGTATTTTAAAACTCCACCGCAACCCTGGCAAACTACAATAGGATTGAGCCAAGGCTGGCATCCTTCTATTTTCCAATAGAAGAGTGTGGCATGATGATTCTTTTGTATCCTTGAAACTGTTTACTGTGGAAAATACTGGAATGTTGAATTCTGGTCAACAAGCTTTTTTAAAGGGAGTTGGAAGGAGAAGGACGAAGGGGTGGGTTTTGACCTTTCGCTCTCTCCCTTCTCTTTCTCCTCCTTGTCTCTCGCTCTCTCCCTTCTCTTTCTCCTCCTTGTCTCTCGCTCTCTCCCT
>NW_020954590.1:65500520-65611430 GCF_900497805.2 Vombatus ursinus
TCGCTCTCTCCCTTCTCTTTCTCCTCCTTGTCTCTCGCTCTCTCCCTCTCTTCTTTCCCTCCTGGTCTCTCTCCCTTCTCCTTCTTTCCTTCTGTCCTCTCCCAGTCTCTGTCGGTCGGTCTCTGCCCCACCCCCTCCCCTGTAAGTGCTTATTTGCAGACTGCCAGAGGGGCAGCTGCTAGCGGACTCTTATTCGGCGTAGCGCGGAGGGCTCAGGTTGCTGTTGCTGCCGGTCTCTCTCCTGCTGCAGCCCATACAGGTGCAGCCCAGGCAGTCTCCATGGGAACGCACTGGGCCTCTGCCCTCTGGGGGCGGGGGAAAGGTGGAAAGGACGCGCTCCAGTGGCGCGAGGGGGTTCCATCCCTCTTCCTGACCTCCCTCTCTTGCCCCTCCCCCCTCCTATTCCGACCTCCACCAATCAGGAGCAGGCCCGGCGGCTGCGTATGCCGCGCGCTCCGGGAGCTAGAGAGTCCAGCCTTCCCGGGCTAGAGGTCCGGGAGGTGCAGCGCCGTTACCAGGGCAACCGGGGAGGGAGGCGGAGAGCAGGCGCTCACCTCTCCTCTTCCTCGCCTGCCGGTGCAGCCAGTGTGCCCCGGGCCCACACTCTGGGGGTGGAGGTTTAGGGGGGCGGCCTGGGGAGCTGCGGGCCCAGCCCCGCCAGGCAGCCGCCAAGCACAGCTGCTCCGACCGCCGTGCTCTGTCCCGGTGGGCTGAGATCGAAGCGAGCTGGCGTCCTCCTTCCTCCCTCCTCTCTCCCGAGGCTGAGCCCGGGAGGCGCGTCCGCGGGGAGGGGTGGGCAAGGCGGGGAAGAAGCGGGCTGGGTGTCTCCCACGCACTCCTGCTGCAGCAGCCTTCCGGGGATGGGGGGCAAGATGAGCCACGTGGGTACCTACCCTGCACTTGCACACACACTCATCACACCTGCTGTCCTCACCCCCACCCTTGAGCTCTCCATCTGCACTGGACCTAATGTCCGTTCTTTTCTTTTCTGACATGCACGCGGCCACGACCCGCACAGCCAGTTCTGCGTGGGCACCGGGGCACGTGGCTCCCGGCCTCGGGCAGCATCCTGACAACCGCGGCCTGGCAGCCTGGTGTGGGCGTGGGGGATGGGGGCGGGGGTGCATGCAGAGCCCTGGCTGCAAAGAGCTGTCTGGGTGACAACGAAGTGCACCCTCCTCACGCCCTCCTCTGTGCTTGAATTACGTGAATTCTTCGATACTCTTAGGTGCCCACCAGAACTATACTTATATTTGTTTACTTCGTCAGTAAGAAGACCCCTTTCAGGTGTACTGTTAACCTGTAAATGTAGTCTCAAACAGGTTGCTAGGCCAGTGGCTACTGTTCACACCCCGTTTTAAGACATCATACTCTGGAGACTTTTGACAGAAGCAAGCGCTTTTGTTTATTTTTGACAGATAACGAGATATAAAACCACTAGCTAATACTTAACTTCATATATGAGCTCCCAACGTTTTGGGGATATACAGTGTCCTACTTCTGAGTCTCTCATACCTATGGAATAGATGAGTTTCTAGCACTTTTTACAGGAGTCAGTCTCAATTTGATTATTTATGAATAAATAAGATGGCCAAGATGATTGCTTTTTTGTGAGTTTAGAGGGCTTTGTTAATTTTCTAGTTGTTTATGAAGATTAACGAATTGGTATCAAAAATGAAATTACGATTGATACAAATTATTGAAATTACAATGCTTACATATACTGATCAAATATTAAGGTGATATCTTCCAGTGGAAAAAATTAAAGATCAAAATGCAAATTTTTTGTCAAAGCAGATTAATAATTTAAAATGAACATTCAGTCAGTTAAGACCTGAATATTTCTTGAATCCATGAATTTTTTAATTAGACCTTTTGAGATGAGATTTCTGTCTTAATATACAGGAAATGTTATGTTATTAAAGTATTTATTTCAATGCATCCAAATTCTCAACCTTAATATGGCAAAAAAATTTTTATGGGGTCTTAGAGAGAAACAAGACCTCCTTGATCCTTGTCCTTCCTCCTAACAGTCAAAACTACTACTTTCATACTTGCTACTATATTATCCATGCCTTCCCCCATGGTAAAATCTATTTCCAATTCTTTTTCCATCCCCCCACCCACCCCACTCCTTCAAAAAACATGAAGCAACTGGAAATAAGTTCCATTATTAAGAGATGTATGAAGACATAAGGAACCAAATGTTAACATCTCAGTTTATGCTCTCAGGATCAGTACAACCTACTGTTTAAACATGCAGAATTTGAAAGCTGTGGAGCAAAGCCAGACCGGCTGGACCCCATTCTTATGCCATCTGAAAGGTTAGCTTAACCTTCCTACTCCCTATATTTCAGATGGCATTGGAAGGCATCCAGCAAATCTGGCAGGTTTTCTGCCTGGTTCTGATGCTTGCAAATTCAAGTACTGTACTGTATTACAGGTTCTTTGGGGCATAATATATTTTGAAGTATTAAATCACAATGTCTAAGATGTGAAACTAAAAGAGCTTTACTAAAGCATTTAGGATGAATAATCTTTCTGGTTCTAATTAATGTAAGTAAAATTGAAGCACCTAAAATGGAACAGATATTTAGAGAAATGTATGAAAAGTTTAAAAAGAAATGTCACATTTTCACTTATTGTTTTAAAGCTAAAACGGATAAATGTTCAAGCTTAGCAAAGTATTTTTTCACTAATATTTTTAAAGTATAATGTCTTTTTTCAGAATGATGATAATTTATCTAATATATTTTCAGATTGTACCCTTTATTTAAAAAAAAGTCTTAAGTAACAAGAATTACGAAATATCCCTTGAAAATATGGGAGACAGATTTCAGCTCATTATAGGGAAGGATTTACTAATAATTAAAGTTGGCTGCTTAATGGGCTGCCCCATGGGACAGTAAGTTTCACTGACTGTTTAAATGAAGCCTGGATGATGTCAAAGATGTTGCAGAGGGGATTCATGTATTTGGTAGTAAATTGGGTTAGTAAAATAAGGTTTTTTACAAATCTAGAATCTTTTCATTCTATATTTACAAGCCCACCAAAATTTTCATTAGTCTTTGAGAACCAATGTAGGATAATAATAATAATAACTCAAATTTATCATTTCATGGTTTACATATAATTTACCTTATAGTAATCCCATCAAGATAAATTTCCAACCCCATTTTGCAGATGAACAAACATTAAATGAGTCCCTTACTCTAGTCTCTGAGGAAGAGGTGGTCCTTGCCAAATCCATTAACCTCTTCTACCTGTGCTTTTGATCCCATCTCCTTCTATGTCCTCTGGATTTTTGCCCCTTATATCATTGCCCTTTTCTCTCATCGTCAGTGTCTCCTTTTCCATTCCCACCTTACCTGCTACCTGTAAGCATGCCCAACTTGAATTCTTGAAATTCTTCGAAACTTTCTTGAAAACTTTTGTTTTGTTCTGCCATCATCTCAAGCTGTCATACTGTCTCTTTTCCATTTTAACAGGCAAACTATTAGAAAGGGTTGACTATATTTCTATGCTCCACTTTCTCGCATCCCAGTTTACTTCTTGCCCCTTCCTATATGGCTTTTGATGCTACCACTATATTTAAATTGTTCTTGCCAAGATTACCAAGGAACTCAGTTCCTAAATTAAATGGTCTTTTCTCCTCATTCTATTTAACTTCTTTTAATACTCTGGATGATACCTTTCCTCCTTAAAAATAACCCCAGATGTTATTGACAATGTTCTGTCTTAGTTCTTTTCCCACCTAATCATTTCTTAGTTACTTTTTGCTAGATCATCATCAACAGTCTCATATCAACTAAATATAGATATTACTCAAGCTTTCTCTCTCTCTCTCTCTCTCTCATTTTCTCCTTCCCTTCTTTCCTCTCCCTCCCACACTGATGCTTTCTTGGTTTTCATCTGGTCTTATGGGCTTAATTATCATCTTTTTGCAGATAACTCCTAAATCTATATATCCAGGCCTAATCTCCCTCCTGAACTCCAGACTCACAATACTAATTGTCTGTTTAGATATCTTCACCCAGATGTGCTATTAGAATCTCCAACGAGATGTATCAAACTAAAATAAAAATCATTTCCCTCCAAACTTCCCTATTTCTGTGCACTAGAGATACAAAGACAAAAAAGAAAATAACCCCCTAGGGGTTGGGGTTGGGGGAGACAACATATGGATAGATAGATAGATATGTTGTTGTTGAGTCATTTCAGTTGTGTCTGACTCTTCATCACCCCATTTGGGGTTTTCTTGGCAAAGATACTATAATGGTTTGCTATTTCCTTCTCCAGCTCATTTTACAGATGAGGAACTAAGGTAAAAGGGTTAGGTGACTTGTCCAATGTGATCCTAATCAGACTAGTAAGTGTCTGAAGCCAGATTTGAACTCAGGTCCTCCTGACTCCAAGGCCCGTTCTCTATTCCCTGCACCACTTGGTTGCCAATTATTTTTTTGCTGTTCAGGCCATAAATTCTGCTCTAATAATTCCCATTTCTCTTTTAAATCACTCAGAAGTAGTGTATTGTAGTTCCATGTTCTCCTCAAATTCTATGGGGTCCTCTGTCTTACCAAGTTTTAGATCATTTTTCTTTGTTTTATAGTATTATAAATGCCTGATCTCATTTACTAGATCTGGAGGCCATATTTCTTTCTGTTGTTTATGTTTTCCTTGTTGATTTAAACATTAATACTTGAGGTCTTTGAGATTTTTTCCTTCCTGAGATCTTTGGCAATTTATCTTTTTTCCCCTCTTATTTTTCCCTATTGTTCACTTTCTGCTCCCTCCCATATGATGGTGGTTTCCCTGAAGGAAACATTTCAGCTTCCTCCCACACTGGGCAACTCATGGTTCATCCTAGGTCTCTACCCCAAGTGACTTTGTGGGGCTGGGGTGCGGGTGGGGGGGATAGAATTGGCTTCAGTTGGATGCTGGGCTCTTTCCCTCAGCCTTAGAAGAGTGCCTCTCCCCCTCTCCCACACACAGTGTCTATCCCATTCCTTCTGTTCCTCAGTTCTATAACTCAGAAGTTAAGGTGCTGTCACAATGATGCCACTGAGCCAGAAGTAACTTCTATCATTTGGAGTCTGGGTCTCTGAAGCTCTGGGGGAGGGGGTGTAAAGGGGGGGGGCATATGGGACTGAGATCTATTTCAAGCCCAGATATGTGTCCTGCCCCATTCCCTCTGTTCCTCCTCATTCTTGAAGAGATGTTTTGCAACACAGAATACCATCCAGGCCCTAGGAAACTTCCACATCCTAGAGCCCATATCTCTATGGCACTGGAAAGGGGAAGGGGTAAAGATGTGGTGGTGTGTTTTGTTGAAAGCCTGTGGGTCAGGTCCTTGGGCCAACTAGTTCAGCCTTGCTGCCCAAAGAATAATGAGGGGCAGGGCAGGAATGAGGTTCTGTGTAGGTGACAGTTCATGTTTTGTTTTGTTTTGGTTTTGATCTTTTGGATTCCAGGTGTCCTAGACCATGGAGACACCTGAAGTTGCTTTATCTTTGGCACATGATTTTGGTTTTGGAAAATTCTGAAAGGTCTTAAGTCTTACATCTTGTTGATCACTTACCCTGAAAGTTAGATTATATCTTACTTTATTTTTAACTACTGTGCCATATGAGCTTGTCATCTTGCATTGCTCATAGTAATTGTTTAGTAAATATGTTTTGATTTTAACTGAATTGAATTAATGGAGGGAAAGATAGATTGAAAAATAATTGGCAATCATAACCATAAAGATGCTTTCTAAACACTTGCCCAAGATGATCTAGTAATTTTCAAACAGAATAGAAATTTGCCTCCCTCTGACTAACAAAAAAATCGATAATTTCTGATTTGCCTTTATTACAAGGGACACTAATTTATTATTAAAATGGTCAAATACTACATTCTCAGCATACAAAATTTTTTACTGTAGTAGAATGGAATAAAATCTAAATTATGAAGACCCATATAGATGTACCATATATAATCTACTTCACTGCAAATCTATGACTAAACATATTGAATTAGCAGATACAAAAAAAAAAATTGGGTGACACTAGAGACAAACCTTAGTTTTCTATCTGGTTTGTTGTTGTTGAATTGTTTCAGTCACGTCTGACTCTTTGTGACCCCATTTGGTTTTGTTTGTTTGTTTTGGCAAAGACACTGGAGTGGTTTGCCATTTCCTTCTCCAGCTCATTTTACAGATGAGGAACTGAGGCAAACAGTTCAGTTAAGAGACTTGCCTAGGGTCACACAGCTAGTAAATGTCTGAGGCCAGATTTGAACTCACAAAAAGTTAACTTGTTAACTTCCTTTTCCTGTCAACTTAGGCTAATGAGAAACTGCTTGTGGTGGTGTGATGGAAAAATAGCTGGATCTGGAGTCAAGAAGACCTGAGTCCAGGGGGCTGCTAGGTGGCACAGTGGATAGAGCTCTGACCTTGGAGTCAGGAGGACCGGAGTTCAGATCCAGCTTCAGACACTTGACACATACTAGCTGTGTGACCCTGGGCAAGTTATTTAACCCTGACTGCCTCACCCTCTAGCTTTAATTCATATCTGATCACCCTCTCTGTTGTTTTCCATTTCCACAACTTGTCCAGTCCGCAACACCTCTGCCACTCCTAGTTCCCTGTAAAGTACCTTTATGTTGTTCTCTAGGCAGATGTATTTGTTGTAAGCAGAGTGGGCGGGGCCAGTCTTTGAGCTGGTCAGCCTGTGGCATGTTTGCTTTGTCATAGAGCCTCATGTTTTCCAGTCAGTGTTGTTTGCTATTATTGAATATAAAATATTATGCTTTTTGTGTTGTCTAATGATTAACCATTTGGGCATTACATTTCTTTTTCACGGATATCACACACCTCGAGAATTATATCTGGATGAGTGGGAGCTATCTGCCTGCTCCTTCTGCTAATGATATCCCTCATCTCGAGGCTGTAGCAGAACTTTTTCATTTGGGGCGTGTTGAAGGCCACTACCCTTGCCCCCATCTCAGCTTGGACAAATTGCCATAGCTTCCACTGCTGTCATAGAGACTACAGAAGAATGCTGTTCACACCTTTGTATGAGTTAGGATGACCAGTAGTCTCTGGAAGGATTTGAATGGAAAAATCAATGATGTGATCCTGCTTTAAAACTCAGCTAAGAAACAGGCTAAAGAGGCAACCTCCAAGCAGCCGTAGAAACCATGGCAAGCCTATGCTATGTGTGCCCTCCAGAGTTACCTCCTCTGCTGTAGTAGAGTAGCCTGCTCCATCCATAGCAATGGATCCAAATTGTGCCAGAAACTGTGCTAGGCACTGGAGATACAAACACAAAAACAGTCCTTGCCCTCAAGGAGTTTATGTTCTATAGCGAAACTGCCACAAATTTGAGCTCCACCAAGTGCAGAAAAAAGCTCAATTCTGGGGCTTAATTTAAAAACAAAGGAACAAAAACTCTGAAGTTCAAAAGGTAAAAACAAATATAGCTACAAAGGAAGGAATGTCACATCCACTTGTTCTTAGGTCCCTGGGAAAATATGGCAAAAATATGGTTCAATTAATATGCCAGAAATACATTTATGTATTTTATAGTTGAGGGCAGCTAGGTGGCACAGTGGACAGAGTGCTGGACTTGAAGTCAGAAGAACTTATCTTCCTGAGTTTGAATCCAGTCTCAGACACATACTAGCTGTGTGACCCTGGGCAAGTGACTTAACCCTGTTTACCTCAGTTTCTTCATCTCTAAAATAAGCCAGAGAAGGAAATGGGGAACCACTCCAGTATCTCTGCTGAGAAAACTACAAATGGGATCACAAAGAATCAGACAGGACAGAAATGACTTAAACAACAACAAAAATTTTATAGACGCTGCACTTAATGGGATCATCAGCAATTTCATTCCTTCATATATTAGTTCACTTATTCATTAAGTGAACAAACATTTATTGAATGCCTACTATGAACAGATGAATGAATGAGCATTTAGCAGGCACTACTAACAAAGCACTGGTGATATACAAATGGAAAAGAGAGTAATATTTCTCCTTTGAGGTAATTTCCATTGATAGAGCCAAATTCTTTTCTGATGGTGAAACACTTGACAATGCCAAGGATTGGGGGTTAAAACTTTCTTTTCTACATATTCAGTATTTATGGCTGCTGAGGAGATGGGGGCTGTTGCTCCTCTGGACTATTTGGTGGTCTGGGGGTGGGGAGCTACTATTTCTTTGGTTTTCTACATTATCTGCCTATCAGTGACAGTTGATAAGCAATCGGTGTTGGCGGTGGTGAGGTTTCTGGTGGGGCCCTTACTCACAGGGGTTACTCCTCTTTTTGAGTTGAGCTGGCAATAGGGCAGGTCATTTTGGAGGCTCTGCTATTACCAGGACTTTGGGCTTTAGGAGCCTAGCTCTCTTGTGTAGCAGAGTAGTGGTTGTTGTGGTGGTTCTACTAGTTTGATCCTCCTGCCGCATGATACCTTCTGTCTCTCCTTCAGGGTACCTTGCCTGCTTTATCCATAGCAATGGATCCAAATTGTGTCAGAAACTATATTAGGCACTGGAGATATGAACACAAAAACAGACCTTGCCCTCAAGGAGTTTATGTTCTATTAGAGAAACTGCCACAAATTAGAGCTTCTGCAAGTGCAGAGGAAAACTCAATTCACAGACTTAATTTAAAAACAAAGAAACAAAAACTTGTATTTCCTTTAATTGTTTTTAACAGAATTGTGAAAACATGGTTTAAATGGTTATTATTTAATTTAATGATATCTGTACTTCAAAATTTTTTAGGTATGGAGGGACTTCTTTTTTGTACAATATGCGTTCTTGAATGTTCTCTTTGCTGTAGATAGAACTCAGCTATTGTGTATTTTATGTAATTGATGTGTTTTTACATGCTAATTGACTAAGAGTTAAGTATTAAGAATGGATGGTTAAAACAGCCAGGATAGAGAATGATTAGACTGAAAGGAGGCTGATTAAACTGGAGATCCCCAAGGCATAGTTAAATAATGAATAAAAAGAGAAGTGTGAAACCCAGATGTCACCATGGGAATTGGGGGTAGTGGTAAGGAAGAGAAGTGTGTGAAACAGGATAAGACTCAGCGCAAACGAGTTTAAGGAAGTTAAAAGTGAGACTGTTGTGAATGATGGAGACCAGTATAGATCTATGACTCAAAATTTTAGGAGAACTCACCTATGGCTCAGTCTGCCAAATTCATGGGTAGAAACTACATGAACAGGAAGAAAATCTCAAAATATGAAATCCCTCTTTTCAAGTTCCCCAACAATGCGGTGTGGTGACTTGTAATCAGAAGACTTGGGTCCACAGGTATTTACTTGTGTGATCTTGGGCAAGTGATTTAATAATAGCATTTATATAGTGCTCTGATGTTTATAAAGCACATTGTGTACGTTATCTCATTTGGTCTTGACAACAACCCTATGAGATAAATGCTATTATTATCACCATTTTACAGTTGAGGAAAATGAGGCACAAAACAAGAGATTAAGTGACTTACCCAGGGTCACAAAACAAGTAGGTATCTGAGAGGACTTAGTTCTCTTGAACCTGTTTGCCTATTTCTAAAATAAAGATAATAATGCATATGCAACTTGCCACACAAGGTTGTTGTGAAGGTAATGCTTTGTGAAATGCTATACAAATGTGAGTGATTGTTATTAATCCTTATCTGTACAGTGGGGAGGTTGGGCTAGATAATATCTAAGATCTGTTCTAGCTCTAAATCCTACTGCTGAACTAAACTTCTAATTTCATTTAGTAAAGGAAATTCCTATTAAAGAACTCTCTTTCCTAAAGTAAATGGGCAATTCAGTATATGTCAAAGATGGGACTTGAACCCAGTATTCCTGATTTTTTTTTTTGTCACTGCTCTATAACAATTTGCCATACCACATTACAAATCCTGTTCTTGTTCATCTTCCCATCTTTCAAAATGGAGTTCAGATAGAAATTGTCCTGGATAAGTTGCTATTCTGCTCTTGTTCTTTAATGACTGAAGACTAATATTACACATATGTATAAAGTAAATGCTTTTTTTTTAACTGCATGGAAGTGTTTGTGTGTCAGTTCACCTTCTATGTAAGCACTGAAATAATCTTCAGAGCAATTCCAGTAGGAGTTAGGATGATAAGAAATGAATGCACCTTAACCAGTCCACATCTGATTTGTTCTGTTATGTCTATATTTTGAAAGATTTTCATTCCATGTTGCCTGGAGGTTTTGAGTATTTAGTATTGTAACATCTAATAAATTTAAAAATTTTAAAGATCAATGTGACAGGGGATTGTGAGTCCATTCTGTTAGTTAAATGGTCCAGCTCCGGTACAGTTAAACTGTTGAATTCTTAAGGATATTTTGAGGCCTATATCTGTAGTATGGGGAATTTTTCATGTTATTTTATAAAAGAATGAGCTTCTGATGTATAATTGTAGCTACCAGATCATATCTTGCTAAATATTTGGTAGGTGCTAAATTATTGCAGCCTGAAGTGATGTGTTACACTGTTTTTCCCATTACTACACACAATTTTCATTGATTAATAAATTCATACTCCCTAAAGACAATTCATTCATAAATTCTGGTGGTGATAAACTAGTCTTGAATTGTTTCTATAAACAAATTCCCATAATTCATCCATTTGTTTGCTTCCTGGTCACCATTTTGTTGATTGAATTCATGTTAATGTTACTCATGGAGGGCCTTTTGATTCCATTCTTGGAGCAGAACTATTATACAAAACCACCCAGATTAATCATTTTATACCTTCCATCCAGAAAAAAAAAATAATTTTAGATAACATTTTATAAATATCATAGCATATATCTTTATTTCAGGCTTAACTAATGTTCAGCGAATTGGTATCTGTTTTACTCCAGGTTCATGGCTCCATATTTATCAGGAGCTGTGAAAAAGAAGTATCCATTTGCCTATAGTTGCATTAGAGGGATGAATCCTATGTAATGTTAATATTACATGAGTTTTTGTTAGTATACTTTCCATTCAAATTTACTATAGACCATTTTACATTCAGAAAATATATTTTAACACTAGTTTTGCATATATATTTACTTCCTTAAATGTTTTCTTTCCATTGAATTTTGAATTTAAGGATGCTAGTAAGTCTCTTGACTATACAATCACAAATTCCTCCTTCACAGCTTTATGCTCAAGAAGTAGCCAGGGACTAAAAGACTCTATAAAAGAAAATATATATAACATAAATTATATAACATAAAGTTTCACATGTAATCCTCTTTTATTGTCTTGTTAGCATAGTGGAAAGTTTATGCTGATTGATGATATTCATAATTAAAAAAATAAAATTTTAAAGAGAAAAAGAAAAAGAAGTAGCCAGGGTTTCACAAGCCTCCATGTACCCAACTGCTGAGATGATACACATGGTCAGTCAGAAGGAGGAAGGAAAACTCTGTTCTGTTTAAAAGAGATGCTAATGTATTTAAGGCTAAGTGGAACTACAAAGAGCTTAAACTTTCTCCTTGAAAGGTGCCCCCTTTTATATCTTTTTTTTTATATTATTGTATTGGTGGCCTGTTTTAAATAGAGGATAGTTTTTCACATGGTTATCAAATTCCTTAGCCTTTGTACTTTATTTAGGTCAGTTTTATACATTTGCAGTACATGAATAAGCCATGAGTGAAGAGCTGAGTCAAAGACTTGGCAAAAATTAATAAAGGTAGAATAAATGTTATGATGCTTTCAGGTAGCTTTGTCAATAATTAATAAATCAGTAAATTGTTGGGGTTTTTTTGTTTCTCTAGTAATTTTTGGCAAACTTTTTGCTTCTAAATCAACACACTGCTTTGTTGCAAGCATTTATAGCTTTTTATTTTTCATCAATATAAGCTGTGAGTGAATTGTATAAAGTACAGAAATATTTAATTGTCCTATATTTGAAAAGGTCACTGCTATTCTCATCTTTGGGGAGCAGATATGTCATGCTTTCAGTTAAGAACAGTGAGAATGAACATGTCTGGATAAAAAGCTGGTAAAGTGCTTTGTTAGTAATATATGCATCACACTGGAGCATTTAAACCAATAATAATGGGTATTTTCCAGCTCTGCCACTTCCCGGTTTTGTATAGAAGCTATAGATTTGAGTCACCTCCTTTGATATAACTATTCTCTTATTCACCATATTCATGGTGCACTAGCTTTCTATTTCTCATTTGGTCAAAATTGTGTTTTAGTCATTTTGGACTTCTTGTGAGCTTATAAATGACCAGAAATTTTCTACATTCTCCTTGGGCGGGGGGCATCTCTCCCCTAATTTCTTTGTTTTACTGGCTTCTGTACTGATTTTGATTGCTGTTGAATTGCTTGTTTTGTTCTTTGTGCTGCTTTGACTCTGTATTGCCTTAACTTATGTGTCTTTAACTTTCAATTGATCCTTAAGGAAATTTAGAATTTCTAATGTATTTTTGCTTTTCAGATTCCTTTTTTGTGTATTTTCTTTTTGTTGCCTTTAATGGGACACTGTAGCATCCAAGTTTTCCACTGACCATACCAACTAGATATTTATGAAATCTTCCAATGCTTCTTCCATGGTAGTGCTTGATTCTTATCTTTAGAAGTATTTTTTGATAACTCTAGCCTTCCTTCTTTTTTTTTTCACCATAGCAACAACTGCTGCATTCTCTTATATACAGGTCCTGAAACATTTTTATGCTTTCTGTCAAATACTGCAAGAGAATGTGCTTGTTCATAATGTCAGAGCAAATTCTAGCTTTAAAAAAATTATTGTTTTGTTATAATTGGTCTACTAGTTTAATTAATGCCATCAAGCTAAAAAAAAGAGATTTTAAAATTTCCTAAGTATCCCCAACTCCTCTTTAAATTAGCTGAGACATTAATTATTGCTTTATTATCTATTTTGTTAAAAGATTAATAGAGTTTGCATTAGGCCAAGATTGTCAATGACCTTGATTTTTTCAGCTTTTCCCTCTTTAATTTTAGTAGCTCCTCATATTTCATCTGGTTTAAGCATTAACTTATTTTTGCCCTGTATGGATTAGCAATTGTGTCACTGGGGGTAAGGGATAAAAAGCAGTGTGAGGCTTTTGTAGTAGTAGTAGTAGTAGTAGTAGTAGTGGTAGTAGTAGTAGTAGTAGTAGAAGAAGTAGTAGTAGAACTGGTAATAGCAGCAGCAGCAGCAGAAACAGCAGCTGCTGCTAGCATTTGTATAGGGCTTTAAGGCTTGCAAAGCTCATTATAAACATTATTTCATTATATCCTCACAACAAACTTGTAAGATGTGTTATTATCCCCATTTTAAAAATGAGAAAATTGAGGGAGGTAGAGGTTAAGTGACTTGCCCAGGGTCACAAAGCTATTAAGTGTCTAAAATAGGATTTGAACTCAGGTCTTCCTTACTCCCAGTCCAGTGCTCTATCCAATGTTCCATCTAACATAAATTGTTTCTAGTTTTGTTGTGTTATAGTACTGGTACATAATGAAATAAACTAATCAAACAAGAATTTATTAAGTGCCTGTAGTATGCCAGAGACTATGTTATGCAATGGAGATATAAGCACAATAAATTACCCACAATGAGCATACATTCTAATGGAAGGGACGACTACATATACAAGTATGGACAACATAAATATAAAATTGATAATATTAATATATACAACATTGTTAAATACAAAGTGGTTTAGGTGAGAGGCTACTAGAAGTTGGGTGGTCAGGAAAGGCTTCCTGAAGAAGATGATGCCTGAGCTGTATTTTAAATGAAGACAGGGACTCTTTGAGGTTCAGGTAAAAAGGGAATGAATTCCAGGCATGGAGGACGACCAGTGAAAAGGCATAGAAACCAAGCTGGAGTGTATGTGTGAGGAAAACAGAAGGTGACTTTGGCTGGGTCACCAAATGCCGAAATAGGAATAAAATCAAATTAAGCTGGAAAGCAGGTTGGCGTCAGGTTGTGTAGAGGGGGGAGTGTGTGAAATGAAGAGAATGGGAAAGAAGAAACCCACTTCAAATGACCTTTTTTTTTTTCAATGAAGAGGCAAGGTCCTCAGCTAAGAAATATTGAGGAGCAGGAGAAATAGGGTGCTTGAGGAAGGAAGAGAAGATTGGAAATAGCTTCTACAGGGAGTGAGATAGGGAATCTTTTAGGAAAGAAAAAGGCTTCTATTACAGGAGAGAGGCCACAGTTAAGGTTGGATAACATGAATTCATAATATACCCAGTCAGCACTTCTGGGAGACTTCCTTCAGCAATTTGTGAGTATGGGTAAAAGTGGCCGATGGTGGAAGTAATCCAGGGCTAAGGTTTGTCAGGGGAAAAACTGTGATAGGACAAGAGAATGAGGGATTCAAGAGCAGAGGGCATTGTAGAATTGAAATGGCTAAGTATTGGGTTGAAGTTGGAGAGGGAGGAAAGAAAAGCCAGAGCTAGGGTGAGAAAGGCCTGAGAAAGTACTGAGGAGTGGAGGGAATTAGGGTCTCAATTAGGGTGAAGAAGAAGTGTAGAAGAGATGGAAATGGTAGGGAAATCAAGGATTATAGAAGACTACAGTCAGCATTCCTCTTCTCAAAACATTTCACATACACTTGTGGTTTGCTTGCCTTAGTGATTGGAATAATTATTAGCATAGAATGATTTTTGGTAAATGGGGTTTTGTTATTTCTGACCAGTACTTATGATCTTGCCTTCTTGTGGTACTAGAATGTGCAATGTTACATACTTCACTATCTTCCATGTCAAGATTTTCATTACACTGGTTAGAGTACTAATCCCACCCATTGGTATCATCATAGGCCAGGACTGGTGTCAGACTTTCAGATCAGAGGTATTTACCAGTCTCAGGGCTCACGTGGTCACCTAGCTTTTTGGCATTCTCTTTTGATTGTCTCCCTTGAACACACATCCCCTCCTGCATAATACAGAATAATGAGTTTCTTCTCCTTCTTCTTGTTCTTCTTCTTCCTCCTCTTTCTCTTCTTCTTCTCCTCCTCCTCCTCCACCTCTTCCTCCTCCTTTTCCTCCTCCTTCTTCACATAGAATGACAATGAACTTCTCCATGTGAAATGACAAGGAATTTCTTTTTATCCTTTTTCTTCTTCTTCTTCTTCTTCTTCATGCGGAATGACAACAAACTTCTCCTCCTCCTCCTCCTCCTCTTGTAAGACTGAAGGAATCCAAAGTGATTCCTCTTCACTTTAATCTATCTTCCTTTAAAACTTGTACCCACTGTCTATGAGGAAAGAGTTTCCTGACTTCTTATTGAGGTTGAACCTTCCACATAGTATCCTGATCACAATTTCTTTCACTGTCTCTGGGTACTTGCTCGAGAAGTTAAAGGAGGGATTAGATGCTAAGAAAATGGAGCCTTTTTTTGGTAGGGGTGCTGTTACTACTAAATTTAATATATACTTTTGTAAGGGTGAGGTCTAAACCACTCCAACTCATTTTAGCCTTTATACCTTAACTAGATGAGACCATGCCTCAATCAATCATAATCCCAGTGTTTAGCACATTACCTGGCACGCTGTAAGTTTAGTAACTGCTTGTTGACTTATTAACTTGGCCCATAGGCCTAAGACAAAGTGCTGAAGGCCTTTAAACGGGAATGATGCAGCACAAGAATTGTGTTTGAATAGGACAAGGAATTTGCCTGTGCCTCAGAAATCATCTATAAATTATCAAGCAAGTTGAGAAGAGATTGATTTCCAGAAATTTGAGCAAGTGTAAGTTTCTAGCAACCCCCTCTCTTCCTGGTGGAAAGGGGGAAAATAGAAACCTTAGTTTTGTCCTTGGCCAGGTTTCCTTCTCCCACCTCCCTTGACTAAAGGACCTTGTACACTTCAAAATTTCAAATTTCTCATTTTCCTTTTGGTGTCCTAGCCAGCATCCTTGAGCCAGCTGGCAGTAGAATCTACATCAGGAACCAAGGATAGATAGATGTAGATCCACCATGCTTTAGAGGACCTTCTTGAGCACCCCACAAATGAAAGAAAAGGATTTCAGTAACCAGGAGCCCTTTGCCACATGTAGTCTCTGCACTTGGACCCACTTTCTTTTTCTTTTCTTTTCTGGCCATAGAGGTTAAGTGACTTGCCCATGGTCACACAGCTAGTAAGTGTCAAGTGTTTGGTCTGAGGCCGGATTCGAACTCAGGTCCTCCTGACTTCAGGGCCGGTGCTTTATCCACTGAGCCACCTAGCTGCCCCAGGACCCACTTTACTATACATTGTATTTGTGGGAGACTGTATTACAGACTTTTGGGGGGATCTTTAGTACCATTTATTCTTAATGTATTCGCTTAGTAAACAACCCTTACTAAAAGTTACTTGCCCAGGCTGGATGAATAAATTGATTCTTAGCTGATAATCTTAAGAGGAATCACCCAGGTAGGGGCTCAAGCTGACAGTATTAGAGAATCATCCCTGACCCCTCAGTGATACCCTTATAACCCTTATAACTTGGAGGGAAGATAGAACCAATCTTTAGAAACCTGATTCATCAGTGGGACTTGGGATAAGGATGCTCAGAGACATGGCTTAAATTTTCAAAACATACACATGCATGCGCGTGCGCGTGCACACACACACACACACACACACACACCCCAAGCTGCAAGTAATAGAGATCCATGGTAAATATTTCAATGTCCTCAGATCATTTGTAAAATCTTCACTTAACAAAAACTCCTGAATTCATATACAAGTATCTTTTTCTGTCATCCTTTGTTATATGGAAATGTTCATGTTTGTTGATATTTTTCAAGTTCATAATTTAAAAAAATTTTTTAAAAGGGTGCATGGCAGTGAAAATAAGGCAAAAAATAAGGTAGGGAATAGCAAGGTCAAATAAATGATTTTCAAAATAGGTAGGCTTGTCAGCTCTCTCTTACGAAGAAAATAACTGCCTTCTTTCATAATCAAACAGTACACAATAAAACTTTTAAAAATATTTTCTACCTCATAATTCTTAGGTGTTTTCACTTGGTATGTAGTGAATAGCAATCATGCACAACTCTGTATTCCCCTTGTATACTTTAGAATCAAAGTTCTTTGAGAATGGGGATTATGTCTATTTAACTTGTCACATTGCTAAATGTAAATCAAGCTTTTCAATTCAGCAAACATTAAGGATCATAGACTGGAGCTGCAGGAGACCTTAGACATCATCTAATCCAAATCTCTTGTTTCACAGATAAGAAGCGTGAAAGGGAGTAATGTATAATACCAAGGAAGTTAGGCTGAAGCCAGGTTGTAAATACTAAATCAAACAGTTTGTATTTGGTACTAAAGATAATACAGAACCACTACAGTTTATTGAGTAAGAGATGAGATGGTCAGAGACATGCTGCAGGAAAATCACTTGGGCAGCTGTGTGGTGCTTATGAACGTAGGCAGTAGCAAAGCTGGGATTTATTTAATAAATTTTACATATTTATATGTGCACATTTGTCCTTCCCTGTTGCTGGTTAGTCATTTTCAGTTGCGTTCAATTCTCCGTGACCCAATTTGGGGTTTTCTTGGCAAAGATGCTGGAGTGGCTTATCATTTTCTTCTCCAGCTCATTTTACACATGAGGAAACTGAGGCAAACAGGGTTATGTGACTTGCCCAGAGTCACACAACTAGTAAGTATCTGAGATGAGATATGAACTCAGGAAGATGAGTCTTCCTGACTCCAAGACTAGTGATCTATCCACCGAACCATCTAGCTACCCTTTTGTTCTTCCCTATAGAAAGTCCTCGAGAAGGGAATGTTGAGACAAAAAAAAAAAAAGGAAATCTAGAGAGACTCTTTAAGGAAAATTTGAGGTAGAAGAAGTCTTTGAGCTTGGGAGATCAGGGAAGGCTTCAGGGAGGTGGCATCCAAGCTGAGCCTTGAAGTAAAACAAATATTATGTAAAGTAGAGATGATAACGAAGTACATTTCTAGTCATGGGGGAAGACTTGGACAATATAGGGAAGATGGAGATGACACATCAGTTCCTCACTTGTACTCACCTCATATACCCAATCTACTTCGAAGTTTTTTCATTTTTATCTTCACAAAACCTCTCATAAAAATCCCCTTCTCTCCACTCACAGCTGCCACCATGGCACAGGCTCTCATTGCCTCATGCTTGGTCTAGTGGAACAGCCTTCTGGTTCTTCTCCCTACCTCAAATATCTCCCCACTCCAGACATTCTCTACTCAGCTGCCAAAGAGACCTTCCTAAAGTACAGTTCTAACCAGGTTTCTACCCTGCTCAATAAACTACAGTGGCTCCCTATTACTTCTAGGTTCAAATATAAAATATTCTGTTGACCCTTCTCAACATGGTCCCTCCTTAGCTTTCCAGTCTTCTTCCATTCTGCTTCATTCTTTGTACTCTATGATACAGTTACACTATTTGCTGTTCCTTGTACATGACACATAATATCCCAACTCTGGTTTTTCACCAGTTGTCTCCCGTTTCCAGCATGCACTTTTCCCTTACCTCTGTCTCTTGACTTCTTTCAAGACTCAGTTCAAATCCCAAAAGGCATTTCCTTTTCTCCCAACTGCTAGTACATTTCTTCTGAGATTAGTCACCATTTATGATGTATAAATCCTGTCTGTACGTAGTTGTTTGCATTTCCCTCATTAGAAAGTAAGAGCCTTGAGGGCAGAAAGAACTTTTTTTCTTTTTTCTTTTGCCTTTCTTTGTACCTATAGGGCTTAGCACTGTGCCTGGGACATATTAAGTACTTAGTCAATTCTGTTAGGTGATTGAAAATATTGATATTTTGGAGTACAATGCTCAGAGTATATCAATTGTTTAATGCTTTTAATATAAAGCAGTATGTATACACTCAATAAATTTAACAAAAGTAACCAATCAATGAATGGTGAGCTATAACCTTTTAATCCTTCTATAACTAATTTTAAAATTCAGGACTATGTATCACTCAATATATTTAAAATTAAGTAATTATGCCTTATACTTGTACAAGTATAAAATAACAAATTTCAAGTCTCACAAATAACCAAATTCAAAATATTTACCTGATTTCCATTCTCCATTTAAAAAGTACAATACATTTTATATATTTCCAGATGGCTGTGGGTGGCTTGAACCTAGGAAACTTGAATTTATAGTATCCAGATTTAGAAGCCCCTTTGTTAAGTCTCTTCTTGTCTGCTTCTTACTCTGCATCTGGTTACCCATCAAAATCATATTCCTCCCAAACAAAGATTACAAATTAAAATGCAGCCAGCACAGTAGACCAACTGACTAATGTTTTAAGAATGTCCTGGTCCTATTGCGCATAGATTATGTAAATGTGAATTTCTGCATCCACATTTAGGCTGAGATTTAAATTTGCAAGCAGGAGGTCTCAATTTGTAAATACAGCATAAAGGGAGAAACAGTATATTGGATATCCATTTGGAATAATTTGCAAGAATTTAAAATGTTAGGATTCCATAAGCATGGGGAAAAGGTGACATGTAACAAAACATATAAGCAGTAAATATTCAATATAAGTCACAACATTATATCAACATTTTTCTTTCAAAGGTTCTATGAATACTTGTAGCACCTGTATGTAAAGATAGCTCTCAATTACTTTACTGTTAAATAAAAACCAATTCATTCAGTAAACATTCATGGAGTGCCCATTATGGGAAAGTCATAGACTTTTCTAGCACAGGGGGACTTAAGATATCACCTATCCAATTGTCTCACATTATAGATGAGGAAACTGAGGACCAAAGATGAGAAGAGGCATAACAGAATCCTAATATAGGGATCAGGAGAACTGGGTTTTGGAGGCTACCTGGAGCAAGTTATTCAAACTCTTTATGCCTTTTTTCTCAAAACATGTATAACATTTATATAACATATGGATAATTGTATTATCCATAAATGAAGATGAATGAAGATTACCTTAAGTGAGATCTCTGCTTTAAATTCCACTTTCAGAAGTGGTAATAGATTTATATTTAGCAATCCACTGTTTCTTCCGTTATCCCCCTTCTGCCCATTGGCACTCACATGCAAAGTGGCTGGCAAGAGTCGTCAGGGCAGTTCATAGAGAGCATCTAGATACATTACATGATGGCTGTGCTTTAAGGTATTAAGACAATTAAAATTCATTAGTGATTTTTTTATTTGTATATTGAAGATGTAATTATATACTTGACATTTTCTTTAAGGTATATAATTCCTACTCTGGAAAAATATCGTTACTTAAATCAGATGATATCTTATAGGAGTTGTATCTTCTTTTAAAAATACCATGAATTGCATTGCATATGTAGGTTTCTGGGTCACAAAGAAAAATGCTACTGTACAACTAGTGATTTCCTACTAGCAAATGTAGGGAAAGCAGAAAGGTGGCTGGCACAGATGTTGCCTCAACAACCGCACATTCGTGATTTCAAATATGGTGAAGTATCACCTGGGAAGCATCAGATGCTCCTCCAAGGAGCGATCCAGGTAATTCTAAACTCACATACAAATTATTCTGTGTGATAACAGAAGCATAGTTCTCTCTACAGAGATACCAATATATGCATAAGAATACAACTCTGTATACTCATTTATATAAGCACTTTTTCACCTAGGCTTCTGGTTACATGCCCATTACATCATGTACTCCAGTAGTTGAACTTACTTCTCCATACTCCTAGTATATTACATACTATATGTGTTAAAAACCTGGGAATTTTGACTTTTGTAAAAATTCAAAAAGGGAAAACCTTTGTTAACTCTATTTCCATTTGGAAGATTTTTATAACTTTATACTTATATCAACTGTATGTACTTTATACTTCTATAAAATATATTTATACTTTTAACAATTCTGATTATATTTGAAAATTGTAATAATGATGAGATATGTCTTATCCCCTTAATGACGGTGAGGAAAGTCTCAAAACTCTTATCTTTTTTAAGCCTAGAGAAACTTCTTCTTAGTATTGGATCTTTAAGTTGAAGAGCTAAATAGAATGACAAACTTTCATTGGTTCAAAACATTTATTAAAATCCCTATTGTGTGCTGAGTACTGCACCAGGATCTGGGGGAGATATGAAATTTGTAAATCAAGGTCCCTACCCTCACAGTGTTTATGGTCTATTAGGAAAACATTAAATAAATACAGTAACTATGATATAGAATTCTTTTGTTGTTGCTGTTCAGACATGTCGGATGCTTTGTGTATCCATTTGGGGTTTTCTTGGCAAAGGTACTGGAATGGTTTGCCACTTCCTTCTCTAACTCATTTTACAGATGAGGGAACTGAGGCAAACAGGGTTAAGTGATTTGCCCAGGGTCACAGAGCTAGTAAGTATCTGAGGTCAGATTTGAACTCAGGAAGATGAACCTGACTCCAGGCCTGGAACTCTGTCCACTGTGCCACTTAGCTGCCCAGCCAAGTATGAGGTCCTGACAAAACTTTTGTGGAAAGACCCTATTTACTCTATTTAATATAATTACCATATTATTCACTCCCCCACCCCCATCCCAGCAGTCATATTAGGAACATGAAACATTTCTGTTATTGTAAAATTTGATTCTCTAATATTCCAAAAAGCCTGTTTTCCAGGTAATAAAATATGTTCAGATAAACACTAATGATCTTAAGACCTGGGAGATGATTTAGGATATTTCAATTTATCCATTGAAAGATTTTGATCAGCTTCATTTTTGAACAAGTTCATTAACAAGAAAAGTTTTTGACTATTAATATATATTTAAAGCAAGTTTTGCAATAAGAAGTTACTTGAACGTCATTATCATGTTGACTGGCCATCATGAAAAGGGAGAAAGCAGATTGAACTAACTGAGGAAGCAAGAGTAGAGTTCAGATGGGAAAAAAATGTTTTTGTTAATGGTTATTGCTTCATTCTTCCTTCTTTTGCCTTGATTCCCTAGATCATCAGGCTGTTCCTAATACCTACTTTCCACGACATCATGGAGATTAGGTCTATTTGTTAAATACTAGGTAGGACTCAACTTCATAGATGATGAAGCTACCTTCTTTTTCTCTCTTCTTCTTCTTCTTCTTTTTTAAACAGCAGTTGTAGATGAGTCAGGAAGACCTAAATTCAAATCCTTCAAACACTTACTAGCTCTGTGACCCTGAGCAAATCGCTTAAACTCCTTGAGTCTCAGTTTCCTCATCTGTAAAATAGAAATAATAATAGTACCTATCTCACAGGGTTGTTGGGAGAATCAAATGGGATAACTTATAAAGCACCTTGCAAACCTTAAAGTACTACATAAAAGTTTGCAATTAACCTAAGAATAACTGTTATTGGGTGTAAGTTATACATATCCAGTCTTTAAAATCACTTTGATAACAGGTACCCTCTTATGAAGATTTCCACACTTTGGAATGTCTGTTTTGGGGTCCTGCCATCATCATTACCATCATGACACAGATTGTGAGATCAATGGCCCACCTCGGGACTTGAGTTGGGGGAACAAACTATTGTCTGCAACAGTGAAGTACAACATATTACTGAACTATGATTTTAAAAGTACAAGTGCATATACTAATAAAGGGGTAAGAGAGAAGAAATTGAGGAAAAGAGGACTAACCATACATAGAGTGAAAAGAACTGTTGCCTCCACATCAGTGTGTTTAACCTGTTAGCTTACAGTGGAAAGGGACACAATGACAACATCTACAAATGTAAACTGGGCATGCATATATATGTACAGACAGATGATAGACACATAGGAACTATGTATACATACATACATAGGAACTAAGCCTATGATTTTGTTGCTGTAGAGAACTCCCAGGTAAGGAAACTCCCTCTATCAATGGAGGTTGGCATCTTCTCTGTAACTTACAGTCTTAGAGAATTGCCTCCATCACTGAGAGGTTAAGTGACCTTGACTGGGTCATACATTCAGCATGTTTCCAGAAGGGACTTGAACTCAGGTCTTTCTGGCTCCAAGGCCAACTCACTATCCTCTACCCCAACCTACCTCTCATGAATAGCTGTTTAGATAGATGGATGTATGGATGGATGGACAGACAGATAGACAGATAGATAGATGATTGATAGAAGAATGTACTGGAGTCGATTCCAATGGCTCATAGGAGTTAACTGTTAAATTTTCAGTGTGAATATTTACACCTCAGAATTTGGCGAATGCTGCAAATCAGGGCTTGATTTATTGTTTTATTGCCCAGACTTAAGAAAATTATGGAGAAAATGTTAACGATGAAGATTAAATTTAAAAGTGTGTCATGTACTTTTTTCCCCCAGAGATCTGCTTGTTAAACATTTACCAGCATACCCCTAGAGATAAATAGATAATATGTAGATAAATAGTTTATTTAGATATAGATATAATTACACATTTCTATGACTTTTTACAACCAATGTTACTCCTATTTTTTCAATTTTTACTTGCAGACTTCATTTTAATTATTATAAATTAGTAGCTCAGCAACTGTCACTATCCAAGAAGTGTTAGTATAGTAGCTATATAGGAGAACAGTTGAGGAGGAAAATAAAAAGTGTTACTTTTCATTGGAGCTGGAGAAATACTACTTTAAAGAAGTGATTACAAACATCCTTTCTGAGTCACTGACAGCAGCATTTCAGAGGGTGGCCCACACAGTCACATTTCTTTGACAGGCTCTCATTGGCTTCTCTCCCATAATCATGGCAACACATTCAGGAACATCCAGAATAACAAAATGATTCATAGGTTCTACTATATATGATTATTGGATCATAGGACATAGAATGAGAAGGATCTTAGGAAATGATCTAATTCAAGCTCCTCCTTTTTAGAGATGAGTAAACTGAGGCCCAAAGAAGTTAAGCAATGTTATTTAATATTGGTACTCCCTCTACCAATGCAAATTTTACTCCTTTTTGTAGGTAGTTTCTGAGGTCATATATGTAGAATTGGAAAAGACCTTAGAAGCCATTGAGTTAGACTCCCTCCTTTTACAGATTAGGAAACTGAGGCCCAGGGAGGTTACATGACTTACCCAAGATTACACAGATAGTAAATAATAGGGGCAGCATTTGAACCCAGGTCCTCTGACTTCACAACTAATGCTTTTTCCACACTCCCTTTTTCTGATACACTGTGACACTTTCCTTATCCCAAATCATAACCTTGTAGCCTGCTGATGAACTTCTCTGAACATAAACATAGGTAGGTGAGGACAACAGAGATTCAGTCTGATGACAAGCCCAAAGTCTTTTCAGCTCAATAGAATTTTCCAGAGGTTCTGCTCCAAAGGACAAGTATAGTCTATATAACTAAATAATCATACTGTTCCAAAGCACCACAATAGTCTATGAGAACCTAGGGCCATGTCTATGCTGTGATGGGGCATTTGAGCAGTACTTGAATACAGCTCTTTTGTCAGACATGCCAAGTACTCCGTGATATCAAAACCAGCCATTTAATGCAGTTAAGACACCAGGTTACTTCAGGAAAAGATGAAGTCTTTGATTGGACTGTCAACTAGTAAATGAATTCCTATTTACTCCAGGAGATAGCACCTTGTGTAGCTACAATCTTACAGCAAAATGGAAACTGGCTCTTGGCATTTTACATTATAGAGGAGCAATTTCTGTTCAGAAAAGAGAACCACTGGCTGATTTGTGTCCTGACTTGCTCAAATTATCATGTCAGAGTAAAACATGTATTTAATTAATGTCAGTTACATATTTTATACTTTTTGCTTCTAATTTTTGAGTGCATGTGGCTTATGTATTATAGGAAAAGTTACAAGAGAAGAAAATAGTATGATAATTTTTATCATCAGTTTTAAAACTAAAACATGAATTGATAGTGATGGTGTCTTCACAGAATCAATAATAACAAAAACAACAATTTGCATATATTAAAGTTAGAGCTTGCTTGGCACCTTTCTAGGCACATAGGAAGCTCTTGAGCAATACTCGTATATTGATTGAAAAATGTAGAGGTTCATCAGTACCTCACTTGCTACTACCTTAAGTCTACAAAATAACTAGTGGTACACAGAAAAAAATGGCTAAGTTCAATAAGTTCTATTTCTTAGCTATTTAATTTTATTATATCCCTTTGAGATTCTTCAAAATCTTTCCTTGTTCTGACTCAATTAACTGTCATTGATATACTTATCTCCCTCATTGATATATTGAATGTCAATCTTAGAATTGATACCCAGACAAAGGCACTGTAGTGTTTATCTTAGTCTAAGCTAAGAATTAGCTGCTGGCTGTTCTTTTAAATTATCTTATCCAGTTTTATTTCATGCCAAAACTTTACCTCATAAGGAGAGGTTTTCCACATTTTCATAGTGTCTTTTTAAAAGCCCTTTTGAATACTTACAAATTTTTTTTCTGCCTTCTTAGAGTATTCTTACAATGTAGTAAAACAAAATAACCTTACTAAATGCTACTTGTTAACATTTTGTTAATCAAGGTTTAACTTCATAGTTGTGGTGGGTGTGTGTGTGCCTGTGTGTTGTACACACCTGCATTATCATTGGAGTATGGAACTCACAGCATAAAAATTCTGTCATCCAATGCAGATCAGCAATTCATCTATAATTTATAGTTCTTAGAAATTTGCCTGGAGCAACAAAAGGTAAGTGTTATTTGGTCACTTAGCTAGTATGTGTCAGAGACAGGACTTGAATCCAAATTTATTCACTGTGCACCATGTTGTCTTCTTGGCTTTATAGGTCCCTCAGCTTTTTTTTTAACCAATCTCAAAACACAACTCTTGAATTATTTAGCTCATTTAACACCATTTTTAAGAGACAAGTCTAATGCTAGTCATGTTTCAGTCTATTCACCAGAGTGTTATTAATTTTTAATAATAAATCATATATTTTCATAGTAACTCAGCTTCATCAGTCCTTTGATCATTTGGAAGCATTTGAGACATGTTATATATCTAGTCAGTGGTATATTAAAGAACATAGATGAGCAAAGTGGTAGGAAACACAAGCAGTCAACATCTGACCATCCATGAGAAGAGAGAAAAAGGAAGATACACAATTTAGCTCTAAGTTTGGACTGGAAGATAACTTTCTGGCAGGTAATAGATAAATATAGCTATTGTTTGCATTAAGGCCTTGGCAACAAATCTAACTGCAGATTTAAAATACTTGGGCAAATAGTACCCTAAAAAAAGAAGGGAAAGTCCATAAAGGAGTTTTCCTTAGGAAACCCTTCATCCCACCCTGCCCTTCCAATTCTCAAATGAATACTAAGGATGATAAATGAGGAGAGGCAAATTGCCATGACAGAGACCCTGGGAGATAACAAATGGCAAGAGTCATAGATATCTAAGCATTTCAGTTTCAGCAGGTTTAAAGGAGGGAGGAATTTAAAAATCAAAAGGAAGGATGTTCAGCCTTAGGGGCATAGATGAGAGTTGTTTGGATTTGACTCTAACATTGCACAACTTTACAACAATTTTATTGGTGTGAGTATCCTACCTAATGAAACAAATCTCTATCTTACTATTCCTAAATTGTCAGTTTTATGAGTTGCTGTAATACATACACACACACACACACACACGGGTTATGTATACACACACATGACTTTGCTTCCATCTTCTGTTTTTTAAATTTAAAAATTTGAGTTGATCAATAAAGTTGAGTTGGGACAATGAAGTCCTGTTGCCACTATGTCAAATTACTGTAGCAAGATTCCTCCTTTTCTTCTTCATTGGAATAATTTATCTCTGTGTTATCAGAATTTTGTCCTTGGGAACTTCTTCCTCTAGAGAGATATCGCTATATCTAGGGTCATCATGGAGTAGTGGATAGAAAACTGGCCTCAAAGTCAGGAAGACCATGGTCAAGTCCTTCTTGGACATGCACCAGCTCTATGACCCTGAACACAAGTCACCAAAACTCTCTCAGTTCTCTAGGCAACTCTTAAAGACTTTAAGTTGAGAGAAGATACCCACCTGCATTAGTACAGGGAGTTTCCTCACCTGGGATTTTTCTATATCAGTGACATCAAAGATCTAGTTCCTATCCTCTGTATCTATCTCTATCTGTCTATCCTAGGGGCCATGCAGATGACAAGCCACTTGAATTTAATTAGGCTAATACTCAGATGACAAACATGGCCTACCATCACAATTGAACTCAGTATTTCTAGTTTGTGTATTTGACAAACTTTGCATTTCTCTGGCAAAGCCTTTTGAGATTCTAGGGCCATTACCATACAAAAATGAAGTATCAGCAGACTTGGTGAATGGATGTGATTCATAGCTGAAACATGGCAATGAAAAAGTATACCTTATTAACAAAAGAACAAATTAGATTAAAGTAGTGGTGTGTTGTTCAGTCATTTTCAGGCATTATCCAACTCTTCATGACCCCATTTGGAGTTTTCTTGGCAAAGATACTGGAATGGTTTGCCACTTCCTTCTCCAGCTCAATTTTACAGACAAGGAAACTGAGGCAGACAGGGTTAAGTGACTTGTCCAGTGTCACACAGCTAGTAAGCATCTGAGGCCAGATCTGAAGATGAGTTTTCCTGACTTTAGGTTCAGCACTCTATGCACTATACCACCTAGCTGCCTCAGTAGTGGTGCAGCAGCATTATATATCATATATACATATGCATACATATATACACACATTACATACATACACACATACATATATTCATGAAACCCCTGCATCCAGAGTTGGGCGAGGGTTGGGGAATTCAGTGGAAAAAATTTAAATGAAGATTAGAGGAAGGAGAAACGGAAGCCATATTGCATTGTTATTTTATTATAAATCACCAGTCCTGTAGGAGACCATAGATGATGAGTTCTTTTTTTATATTTTTTCTTTTTTAGTATGAATATAAATGTCAACAGATGTGAATATATCAATGTACAAAAGAGAGAAAGTAGGATTGTGTATAGAAGTATGACCATGTGTGGTGTACAACTTTTTATTTTTTTGATTCTCTTTTTAAAAATTTATTTGTTTTTAGTTTTCAACATTCACTTTTATAAGATTTTGAGTTCTAAATTTTTTCACCTTTCCTCCCCTCCCCCTTTCCCAAGATGGCATGCAATCTGATATAGGCTATACATGTACAATTTAGATGCTGAATTCTGCAAGCAGATGACAAAGCTGGAAATATAATCAAGATCAAATAGTAAGGGCTATCTGGAGATCTGCTGAAAGCCTCACCCAAAATCATGTAACTAGTCTGATAATAAATTGTAAGTTTAATTAATAATATAATACACATTAATAATTAATGTAATTCTTGACTTGCCTTGTTGATCAAATTATTCCTTCCTAGGGTAGATGAAGCAACAAGTGGAAATACTATTTAAACCTGATTCTGATCAATAAGAAGGGACTGATTATTGAATCAGAAACGGTTCAAACCCTGGGAAGAAGTGAGTACATCATCTTACAGTTTGTGGTAGGTGCTGGTGGGGGTGAGAAGAGGTGAGAAGGAGAGGATGCGTGGGAAAGTTTTCATTGTTCCTTTATAATTTCTTAGGTTAAACTGATCTTACCGTTCTCAAAATTTTCATAAAACTTTGACTGGCTTTCCTTTATCTCTATCATATTCTTCCTTGTGACATGCTTATTTGTGCATGTGTCTTAGCAACCCTCCATTAGACTTCTAGAGCACAGATTTTATCAGTTTCCATCTTTACACCCCTAGTGCCTAGTATAGTGTTTTGCAAGTTATCATCATCACCATCACTATCACCATCAGCAGCAGCATCACCATCACCACCATTATCATCACCAGCAGCAGCAGCAGCAACAGTATTAGAAGTGTGAGTCAGGAAATACCATGGTCTTTGAAGAAGTGAAGTTGAAGATCACTCAAAAAAGCAATTAAGTCACATGGTATATATGAACAGTATGTAATGCATTACAAATAAGTACTTATATTGTATTTAGTGGCATAAGGAATGGCATCAAAGAAATATATGATTCAAAAAAAATACAGGCTAGTCATGTGATAAGAACAAGGAATAGCTAATGGCTAGCTTACATCAGAGCTGGAATTAGCACAGGTACGTGGAACTGTACTCCACATGCCAACATCCTCATGTTTTCCCATCACCCTTTAAATGCCAGTTGCCATATTTTCCATCTACTCCCTCCCAAAGTTATTATATCTCTCTCTGGGGCTATCTTCCTTCTATAGCCATGTAGAGTATACCTGCTTCTGCCCCATTATCTCCATTACCAAGGAGAATCCCCCTCACCCAAGAGACTGGGATCAGCTGAAAGACTCAGAGACAAATCCGGATCACCAGTGAAAGCACTGGCTCCTTCACTGTATCCCACAGAAAGCAGCCCCATCCTTCTTCAGGTCATGACTCTCCTTTGCGGTCCCTTTCCACTGTGTCCTGTGAAAATGTTCTTCTTTTGTGGTGCAGTGGTCTTAAATTTAAAAAAAAAACCCTAGTTTTAAAATTAGAGGATATGAGTTTCAATGCTAATTCTGCCACATAACATCTAATAAACTTGGGTTACTTTGATTTTCTAGGTTTCAATTTCCTTACCTATAAAATGAACTATATGGCCTCCAAAGTACCTTCCAACTCTAAATCTATGATCCTAGATTTTTTTCTCTAAGAATTTATCCATCTTCTGGTGCTCACTGAAACCTCGCTTTCTCCTGAAGATGTCCTGTCTCTTGATACCCTCACTAGAACTAGTCATTCTTTTCCTCATACCCTCTTTGTGCACAGGACCAAGAAGAAGACTTGGTATATGCCTTACAATCCACTACCACTTGCCCTCTATCAGTGTAATAATCTGGCACACATGCAGACCCCATCAGCTTGCCAACATGGCCTCTCTTCATGGAGGACACTAGGGAGCTGCTTCTGGAATGATTGGAGCACGTATGAATGTTATGTAACTGGTTCCAATTGGTCTGCCACATGGTTGGGAGGAGCCTCTGTTCTAATGCCAACACCATTAACATCTTCAAAAGGGCATGAATTAACTCTAGCCTTCTCTTGCTGTATTTGCATCTTGAGGAACAAGGGGACTCCTTCATTTGTGACATTTAGTGAGAAAATGTGGTAAGGGTGATGACTTTAGGGCTTCCTCCCCGTCTGAGGCCATATGATCCCCCCAAAAATGGGCCCTCCTTGTTTTTTTGGTTTGTTTGTTTGTTCTTTTTCATCCTAGAAGCAAGGAACAGAGTCTGTACTTTGAGAGTTTCAAAGCCTGCAACACAAGCCCCAGGAATCCAGTGGTACAGGAAACCAGGCCAGGTGTTACAGCCAACGTAGCATTGATGCTGCAAGATCAAGAGTGACCTTTGGGCCTCTATGCCAGAGGAAGGACTCATGTGGTAATGATACCACCTTTGACATAAACTTGGTAGGACCAATGTTATGTAGAAATTGAGCTAGAATTTGAGACTAATTCCCCCTCCTGCCAGAGACCAAAGTGGTATAGAGGGTGTTATACCCTCTAGGTGATTGGGGGGAAATATTTGTTTTTATATCTGTGAAGTACTTACCCCTTTCTAAAAGCTACTTGATGTGAAATAATCGAATTGAACTGGGGTTTGTCTCTGGTCTCCCCAAATTGGCAGAAATACAGAGTTTTGGGGGGCTCAAGGCAATAGACACACACACACACACACACACACACACACACAAGCTCCTTAGGGTGTCCTAAACCCTAAGGGGTGATACAGCCTTCCTGGTTCAGAGAGAAAAGGGAAGGAGCATGCATCTTACATCAGAATTACTCAGCAACCACTCCTCTTTTAAAATTTACTTCGTCTTGTCCAGATCATAGCTGCTGTCATTTATGGACCTTCAGGTCGCTTTCTTTCTTCTCCAAAACACTTTTTAAACAGAGTTCTCTACCCCAAACATCCTTTCACTTAAATCCGTTGGCCTCATTCAGTTCTCATGACCTTGTCTCCAATCTAGTTCAACCACACACAGAAGTTATGCTTTACACAAAACTCTAACTCAACTGAAATTGTTTCAGTTGCCAGAATTCCTAGGTATGGTTCTATCTTGTTTACTACATTGACATCTATTCATCGTCAAGAGAACTAAAGAAAGAAAGCCCCATGGCATTTTGGGTGGCTCCCCTGTGGCAGATTTTATGAAGAGACAGGAACAAGAGTCACACAGGAAGAACAGACGTAGCTGGGTTGTGAATTGTATCACTGGAGAGACTTCACAGTGATGAGATCACAGATCTATGAAAGTAAATATAAAGCATGTTTTTATGTGAATGACGTATCCATTCATCAAGGACATCCTTGATCAGGATCTGTGAAGCTTTCACAATCAATATTCAAGGGCAGACCACAACTTTATAGTCACATAAGGCAAATGAAGTGTGAGAGAATAAGAGATCAAAGAAATCACCTAAGTACAGGCTGGGTAAAATCTGGATAGAAAATAATTCATATGAGAAAAAATTCATAGTAGGCTGTAAGTTTATTAAGAGTTTGCAGTATGTTATTGTTGTTGTTGTTCAATTGTGTTCAACTTTTCATGTCCCCATTGGGATTTTCTTGGTAAAGATACTGAAGTGGCTTGCCATTTCCTTCTCCAGATCATTTTATAGATGAGAAAATGGATGCAAACAGTGTTAAGTGACTTACCCAGCTACTTGTGTGACTTAACAGAGCTACTAAGTTTCTGAGACCAGATTTGAACTCATAGATGAGTCTTCCTGACTCCAGGCCTGGCACTCTATCCACTGTACCACCTATCTGCCCAGGGTGAGGCATAATAGCTACCTTCAGCTATTTGGAAGGTTGTTATATGAAAGAGGAATTAGTCTTGTTTTTTCTGATTCTATGGTGCGCAACTAGGAGTAATCGGTAAAAGCTACAAGAAATGGATTTGGGCTCAAAATAAGGATTCTAATCAAATACTAGATCAATCCCAAAGTGGAATAGGCTGCTTTGGGAAGTGTTGAGTCCCCTGCCACTGGGGTCATCAGGCAGATGTGGAGTGACCATTTTTCAGGTGATGTTGAAGCAGGGATTTGTGTTCAGGTTTGTGATCTCAATCAGGTTTATAATTATGTGAATCATAACTAAATAAGTGTTAGTACCTCACTTCTCCGTATCCAACCCAAGTATGTGCCTGCAAAATATGTAATTTTAATAAATTAACATATTCATTTTGCAGATAAGCCATTTCTTTATCTTTCCACCATATACTTATTCTTTTATCTCACTGTGATATGGAGATAACCAAGAGTCTCCACAGAATGTGCTGAGTTTAAGAATGGGCTCAGCGCTGTGTATGTGTTTGTCATTCATAGACCAGACTAGGTAAATGCAAGAAATTTCATTCTCAAAGGACGGGCTTCCAGGTAGTAGCTTTCTTTTGGCCACAGCAATTCACTAATTCAACAACTAAAGCATGGATTTCCATTGTTGGGAGGAATATCCTTATTGATAAAGGAATAGACCTTTAAAATACAGAAATACTGTTTAACAACCATGGGCATGGCCACCATGTCTTAAGAGCCTCCTGTTTCTGCTACTGAGGGCTCCCTTTCCTATTGGTAAGTTGTTCTAGCAACCTCCATCTGAGGGAAGGACAGCAGATCAGCCATTCTTGATTTTTCCAGGATACTCCATCATGCTTCAGAAACCTTCTGGCCATATTCCTATGGGCCCTTTCTCCCATTGGTTAGTTAACTCAGGACCCTTTCCTCATTTTCCAGATTACCTTAGTACATTCCTCCACCCTTTTCAATTCTCTTTTTATATGTTATCTTCCCCCATTAGAATGTAAGCTCCCTGAGGGCAGGGGTTGTCTTTCTTTTTGCTTGTATTTGTATCCTCAGGGCTTAGCACAGTGCCTGTCACTTAATGGTTGTTATTCTTCCTACTAGAAGAGAACCAAAATGGTATATCAGTATGTTAGTGACAAGGTATAGTGTGTCCAACTGTGGTTGACCACACCAATATGAGCTAGGAAGGTTCTACAGGTCAGGTCGGGCACAAATAGTCTGTATGAACATTTGGAATGGAGATATCTCTCAGGTTGCACATCTCACATTTCTTTTGAGCTACTACAACTCTGCTCCTGGCGCACAGCACCTTTTTTGATGTGGGCATGTCATGCTGGGCAGTCCTGTGCCAGTGTTTCCCATATCTTATGATTCTCAAGTTCTTTGGAAAGACCTTGAGAGTGTCCTTATATTGCTTCTTCTGACCTCCATGTGAACACTTTACCTGTATGAGTTTTCCATAAAAAAGTCTTTTAGGCAAACTTCCATTTAGCATTTGAATAACATGGTCAGCCCATCAGAGTTGTGCTCTTTGAAGTTGGGTTTAAATGCTTGGCCTTTCAGCTTGAGAAAGAACTTCAGTATCCTGTACCTTACTTTGCCAGAATCAGAATCTTCATAAGACAATTCAAATGGTAGTGATTCAATTTCCTGGCATTGCGCTGTAATACTGTCCAGGTTTCACAGGCATACAACAATGACATCAGCACAATGGCTCTGTAGAACTTCAGTTTGCTGGGCAGTCTAATAACTCTTCTCTCCCATACTTTCCTTCAGAGCCTCCCAAACACTGAGCTAGCTCTCGAAATGTGTACATCAACCTCATCATCTATGTGTACATCCCTTTAAAGTATATTGCCAAGATAAGTGAATTTAGCTGCATTCAAAATATCTCTATGTATGGATGGTACAGTGTTAGCTAGTGGAGAACTCTGTTTTCTTGCTGTTAATTGTTAGGCCAAAATTAGCACAAGTGGCAGAGAACTGATCCATACTCCATTGTATCTCAGCCTCAGAGGCTGCATTGTGTGCACAATCATCTGCGAACAAAAAGTTGCACACCAACTCTCTCTCCACTTTGGTCTGGGTTTGCAGCCTTTTCAAGTTAAATAATTTACCATCTGTGTAGTAGCTGACCTTGATGTCATTTTCGTCCTCATTGAAGGCATGTGACAACATCACTGAAAACATCATGCATGGGAGCAAGCACACAGCCCAGCTTCACTCCATTGGTGACTGGGTACGTATGAGAATGTTGTCCAGAATCTAGAATCCATGCAAGAATGGTGTCATGACTGACTGATCCTATCTGAGGTTGGCACAGATACAATAGGTCTTATGTTTACTCATAGGGTTATGTACTTTATACCATACTATAGGATATGCCAACACAAAATTTTCTATGGTTCTCAGTTTCCGAGGAAACTTCTATCCCCTGGCTCTGCTTTTTTAGGGTAGCAGTATTTTTCTCAGTTGAGGGTATGATCATTCTGAATTCATCCAATTCTAATCTTGACTCACTTTCCACTCACTGAGAAAACTCTGCCCTCCTCTCTATATGTTGCCATTTTAATGGACCTTAATCACATGAACATGATCGGTGGAGTCAAATCCACAAGTATGTTCAAAATCTTTATTCATATCCATAGAAGTAAACCAAGTATAATAAAATAATCACCTGCATAGGCTGCACACATGGCTATTGCTCCTCTCTGATCCAGGCAAATCTTACCTAGGATATAGGCATGCCCCCCAACTTAGGAGCTCCTGGACACATATACACTTAGCTACTCCCACCAGGAGCTGTAAACATCCTCCCTATGCTTTTCCAATCATGGCCTCCTGAATGGTAAAAGTCTAGGGTTGGGATGGCAGAAGGGGCAAGGGCAGCAGGATGTGCGGGTAGGAGGAGGGAGGTGGAGATAGATGCAGAGCAGTGATTCTTCTTCCAACTGGTTTTCCTAGCTGCTCACTGCTCAGCTCTGGCCATTCCTTCAGATTATCCTACTCACAACTTCATCTTGAACTTGCTTCTACCTTCAGGAAGAATCCTAGTTTTTATGGCCTTAGCCATTTTTCATCTCTTGGTTTCTCCTTCTCTGTCCTGGCAAAACTTCTGTATCTGCTTTTCCTTACGTCCTCCAGTACCAACCCATTGGCTTGTTTCTCATCATTTCTTTATCATGGATAGTGGCAACCTGCTCCTGATTTATTCACTCTTCCCCATCCCTGATGGTACAGAGTAAGAAGAGGTAGCTTACGTAAGCATTTATGCATCATCCTTTTTATGAAGGCAATCGAAGATTAAAAAACTACTCATTTTAGTTTTCCCAGATTTACCTGTTCAGGAACACATGATTAAAAAAAACACTTTCCTAGTTAAGGACCTAGCATTTATTAAGCTCCTACTATATGCCAAGCACCATACTAAAACTGAGGATATAAAGAAAGGCAAAAGACAATCCCTGCTCTTTAGAAGCTCACTCTCTAATAGGGAGGTGGAAGAAGGCATGAAATAAAGAACTGCATTTTTTTTTTTACTGTCGATTCAGGCATTATCCATGGCAGAGTGGATTTCTATTCCTCAAATTTCCAAAATTAAGATTTCTAGATCATTTTTGCATGCTTTAAAATGACTTTAAAATGTGTCTATAATAGTAATTCAAACATCTTTGCCCTCCCACATCTCAAAGGGATCTAAAATCCAGTGTCCACTAATTGAAATCCACATGACTGTCATGATTCCCACAATTTAGTAGATAATTACTCATAGATGATAATGAAATGCAATTTACTACAAATGTCTGGGTTTGATTGTTTATGATTCCAAATAATATTTTTATTGTCCAAATAATATTTTTATTGTCCGTTGTTATTAGTATTGTTAATAGAAATAGTAGAGAGGCAGTTCAGTGTAGGAGATACAAGGTAAGCTCTGAAGTCTGGAAAGTCTGGAACTCTGGGTATGTCTTACTTCTGAGGCATACTGGCTGTATGACCATGAGCAAGTCACATAACCTCTTAAGGCTCCAAATATTTCTCTAAATAAGTTGCCTAAAATGAGAAAATCACAGTTTTAGAAATCACTTTCTACCCCTACCCCAAATTAGGATCAATCAGCATTACTACCCAATTACTCTACCTCAAATCATCCCCCCAAAAGGAAACTAGTCACTTCTCCTAATGATAGACTTACTAATTCATGGGTGTTGTTGTTATTGAGTCAATTCAGTCACATCTGACTCTTCATGACTCTTCAGGTTTTCTTGGCAAAGATACAGAAGTGTTTTGCCATTTCCTTCTACAGTTCATTTTATAGATGAGGAAACTGAGATAAACAGGGTTAAGTGACTTGTCCAGGATCATATAGCCAGTAAGTATATGAGGCCAGATTTGAAGTCAGGAAAATGAGTCTTTCTGACTGTAGGCCTGGAACTCTATCCACTGTGTCACCTAGCTGCCCTCTTCAACTCAATAACTTTTCACTATTATTGACCAGTTATCAAATGCTTGGACTTAGAGTTTGACTTTAATAAAGTTGGGGTTTTTTATTTTGTTTTGTTTTGTTTTTTGCATCTGTCACTACACTTCTCCTCACTCTACACTCAAAAAAATTTGTCTTCACTTTTCCACCTTCCCCATCCTAATTTTTAAAATTCCTCTTCATATTTCTCTTGTGATCACAATTTTCAACATTTTGTTTTATCACAAGTAAGATATTTTGACAGAAAAAAAAAAGATGGGGGGAGCCAAGATGGTGGAGGGAAAGCAGTGACTTGCTAGAGCTCTCCCCCAAACCCCTCCAAATACCTACAAAAAATGGCTCTAAACAAATTCTAAAGCAGCAGAACTCACAAAAAGACAGAGTGAAACAAATTTCCAGCCCAAGACAACCTGGATGGTTGATCAGGAAGGTATATCGCACCGGGCTGGGAGAGGAGCACAGTTCAGTGTGGACTCTCAGGCCACAGCGACCCTGGAGCAGGCCTCAGAAGCCTGGCGGTTTCCAGACTTCTCAACCCACGAACGCCAAAGACAACTTAGAAGGTCAGTGGGAAAAGTCTGTTACCATGGTGAAAGAAGAAGCTAGATCTCAGCCACCCTGAGGGCCGTGGCTGTTTCCTGAGCTTCTGGCCCATAGACTGAGGGGGAATCAAGTGGCTGATCAGAGGGGGATTGCAAGGATCTCTTTGCCAGGGCTGAGGCAGGAATCTCTTGCTTTACTGGTGCTTGGATCTGGGTCACAGTTCTGAGGGGCAATCCTGGGGCAAGGAGGAGTGCTGGCATGGCGGAGCTTATTGTGGTGGTGGAGAGGAAACACCTCACCCTTTATCATAGCACCTTGGAAGAACTGACACTTTTCAGGTCCCTAGAAGTATCTCTGAAAACAGCTGTACAAACCCCCAAAGCTTAGGACAGTACATTTTCCACATTGGAAACAGGCTTTTACCTTAACAAAGAGTTTAAAACTCAAGTAATTGGTTGGGATCATGAGCAAGCAGCACAAAAAGAGTCAGACTATATTATCTTACTTTGGTGACAAAGAGGATCAAAACATACAACCAGAAGAAGAAAACAAAGTCAAACCTCCTACATCCAAAACTTCCAAGAAAAATATGAATCAGTCCCAGGCCTTGGAAGAGCTCAAAAGGGATTTTGAGAAGCAAGTAAGAGAAGTAGAGGAAAAACTGGGAAGAGAAATGAGAGTGATACAAGAAAATCATGAAAAGCAAGTTAACAGCTTGCTAAAGGAGACCCAAAAAGATACTGAAGAAAATAACACCTCAAAAAATAGCCTAACCCAAATGGCTAAAGAGGTCCAAAAAGCCAATGAAGAACAGAATACCCTAAAGAGCAAAACTGGACAAATGGAAAAGGAAGTCCAAAAGATTACTGAAGAAAATACTTCCTTAAAAATTAAAATAGAGCAATTGGAAGCTAGTGACTTTATGAGAAATCAAGACACTGTAAAACAAATCCAAAAGAATGAAAAATTAGAAAACAATGTGAAATATCTCATTGGAAAAACAACTGACCTGGAAAATAGATCCAGGAGAGAGAATTTAAAAATTATTGGACTATCTGAAAGCCATGATCAAAAAAAGAGCCTAGACATCATCTTTCAAGAAATTATCAAGGAAAACTGCCCTGATATTTTAAAACCAGAGGGCAAAATAGAAATTGAAAGAATCCACCAATCTCCTCCTGAAAGGGATCCACAAAGGAAAACTCCTAGGAATATTATAGCCAAATTCCAGAGTTCCCAGGTCAAAGAGAAAATATTACAAGCAGCCAGAAAGAAACAATTCAAGTATTGTGGAAACACAATCCGGATAACACAAGATTTAGCTGCTTCTACATTAAGGGACCACAGGGCATGGAATATAATATTCCAGAGGGCAAAGGAGATAGGATTACAACCAAGAATCACCTACCCAGCAAAACTGAGTATAATTCTTCAGGGGAAAAAATGGTCATTCAGTGAAATAGAGGACTTTCAAGCATTCTTGATGAAAAGACCAGAGCTGAATAGAAAATTTGACTTTCCAATACAAGACTCAAGTGGAAAATGAAGAGTTAAAGAGGAAAGAGAAATCACAATAGATTTATTAAGGTTGAACTGTTTACATTCCTGCATGGAAAGATGACATTTGTAACTCATGAGACCTTTGTCAGTATTAGGGTAGTTGGAGGGAAAAATTATATGTATGTATATATAGATACATAGATAGATATATAGATAGAGGGCACAGGGTGAGTTGAAGATGAAGGGGTCACATCTGGAGAATAAAATTAAGGGGTGAGAGAGGATTATACTAGGAGAAGGAGAAAGGGAAAGGTAGAACAGGGTAAATTATCTCACAAAAAAACAGAAAAGAAAAGGCTCTTACAGTGGAGGGAACTGGGGGGAAGGTGAGAGGAAATGAATGAATCTTATTCTCATAGGATTTGACTTAAGGAGGGTATAACATACACACTCAATTGGGTACGGAAATCCGTCTTACCCTACAGAAAAATAGGAGGGGAAGGGGACAAGAGAGTAGGGGAATGATAGAGAGGAGGGCAGATTGGGAAAGGGGGTAATCAGAAGCAAATGCTTCTGAGGAGGGACAGGATCAAAAGAAAGAATAGAATAAATGGGGGGGGCGGGATAGGATTAAGGAAAATAGAGTTAGTTTTTCACGGCATGTCTACTATGGAAGTGTTTTGCATAACTGCACAAGTATAGCCTATATTGAGTTGCTTGCTTTTTCAATGAGGGTGGGTGGGGAGGGAGGAACGGGGAAAATTTGGAACCCACAGTTTAAAAAAACACGTTTAAAAAAAATGTTTTCACATGCAACTGGGAAATAAGAAATACAGGAAACAGGGTACAGAAATCTATCCTGCCCTACAGGAAAATAGAAGGGGAAGGAGGGGGAAAGATAGCAGAGATAGCAGACTAAAGGAAGGGGTATTCAGAATGCATGCCATCTTGGGGTGGGGGGAGGGGCAAGATGGGGTGAAAATTTGGAACTCAAAATCTTGTGGAAGTAAATGTTGAAAACTAAAAATAAAAAAAAATTAAATTAAAAAAGAAAAAAAAGAAAAAAGGATAATATTTCTTTCCTTTCTAGACACTATTATCTCACACCATTTTTTCCCCTAGGTCCACTTCCTTTTCCCATTATTTTCTTCTTCACTCCTCTATTCCCCTGTTATACTTTTTATCCTTACTCTCTACCTTTCTATCTATTTCTCTAAGGCACTGTGTGTGACTGTTACTGTTATGATTGCCATCATGTTCTTTTTCTCCTTCTTTATCTATAGTGTTTCACATTGCCAAGCAATGCATATGCACTTCCTACTGGATTGTTTCAAAGATACCTCAGTAGAAACAAAGCCAACTTCATTCCATTAAAGACAGACAATAATTCTAAAGAGAAAGTGGGCAGAATATATTGGTCAATCAGTCAACCAATAATAACCTATTAAGCACCTAATATGTGCCAAGCACTGTACTAATTGCTGAGGATACAAAGAAAGGCAAAGGAAGTCCTGTGAGCAGGGACTGCTCACAGGACAAGATGTAAACAGCTATACACAAAAAAGACACAGAGGCTAAAGTGAGGATAGTTTCAGGGGAATGCATGAAAATTAAAGAGGCCTGAGAAATACTTTTTGCAGAAGATGGGCATTTAGCTTACACTTGAAGGAAGGCAGGTAAGTGGTGATGAGGAGGGAGAGGGTTCCAGACCTGGGGAACAGTTGATCAAAACCCTTTGAGTCAGGAAATAGAGGATTGTGGGTGAAAAACAGCAAGGAGGCCAGTGTCACTAAATTTTAGAGTATGTCAAGGAGAGTAAGGTGTAAGAAGACTGTTAAGGTGTTCATACTGGGAAATGAAGGTGATTTTTAAAAATATTTCAGTAATTTTAAAAAAAATCTCATTCTTGCTATCAATCACATTAGGTTTAGGTCAATTTATACTACTATCCTTATTTCTTTCCTAGTCCAATGGCATATCAATAACATTCAGAATCATTTATTCAAAATGTATCCGCAGAAATATGCAAAAGACGATCATCTTGGACCTGTGAGTTACCATTACTAAGTGCTATCACTCAGTTGTCTGATCCAACTTATCTATTTTTTCAACTGAACAAATCTCAGTGCTCTTTCCATTCTGAAGCAGAAGGTCTTAGAAAAGCCAATATTCAGTCTATGACTATAGATATAATTCCAGTATTCCCCATCTTCATCCTAACATTTTTTAAAAATGTTAATGTATCACCATAAGATTCTTTCACCCAAACCATTCTCTGTCCTTCCATCCTGATGCTGTTACTGCACCCTCCAAACTAGAAAGGTCCCAGACTACTGAACCACACTTCTTCATCCAGGTCAGTGTCCAGCCCCATGCTGTGCACATACCTTCCCTTTCCTCCTCTTTATTCTGAGTGCTATAATCCTAGTATTGCTTCTGGAAAGAATGCTGTCCATTGAATGTACTCTTATTTCAATAACTATACTTATGACTTCCCTAAAACACCTTTCACTAGCCACTATGCCTTCATATGTGTAAACTCTTTAAGAACAAGGATTTTCTTCCTTTTGTAAAGGCTTTTTTTCACTTCATTCATTCATTCATTCATTGAAGCTTCCTGTCATACAGAATGAAAAAGAGCCAGTTTAGGAGACAAGAGAAACTACATTCAAGTCCTGTCTCTGACATATATTATTCTGTGACCCTGAGCAAATCACTCAAATTCTCAGTGCTCTAGATAACTCTCTTAAAAGTGCATATCTACATTGGTAGAGAGACTTTCTATACCTGGGAGTTCCCTAAACCAATGAAATGACAGGTCTAGCACCTATCCTATTCATTCATATGTATTGCCCAGAGAGTGCCCTTGACCCTCAAGGGAGGAAGAGGAAGAAACAAATAGCAATATTAAGAGACAGATAATTTCAAAATGATATGGAGAGAGATATAGACAGGTGCACAGTGTAATTTCGTATCACACTTTGATATTCAATTAGATTATGATCAGGATAAACTATTGCCTGTCATCATTAACTTTTGAAACTCTAGTGAGTTCTCTAGCAACTTAAATAGCTTTAAAAAATAAATCAACAAATATTGATTAATGCTTGCAAAGTGCTAAGCACTGTGCTAAGCTTGCAAATGAAAAAGGAGACAGTTTCTGCTCTGAGGGAACTTACATTCTAATGGGGATGACCACATGAGTACAAATAGATCAGACAGCCAGAGATACACACATGTATATGGTATGTATGTATCTATGTACACACATGTATATACATATATGCATATATGAGTATATGCATATATGTGTGTATGTGTATACATATAATATGTATACATAATTTGTATACGTAATGTATGTGTGTATGTGGGTGGGTGTATGGGTGTGTCTGGGTGTGTGTGTATTGTTCAGTTGTTTCATTCATGCCTGACTCTTCCTGATCCCATTTGGGGTTTTCTTGCCAAAAATATTAGACTGGTTTGCCATTCTCCAGCTCATTTTATAGATGAGGAACTGAGGCAAACGGGGTTAAGTGACTTGCCCAGGGTCACTGAGTCTGAGACCACATTTGAATTCAGGAAGATGAGTCTTCCTGACTTTAGGCCTGGCACTCTATCCATGGCACCACTTAACTGCCCATATCTATATCTATTACCTCTATCTACTCACACACACATATAAGTATACTATATATATATATATATAATACACACATATGTGTATATGTATATAGATCTAGATCTATATACAGACATAGATAGATAGGTAGACAGACAGACAGACAGACAGACAGATAGATAGATAGATAGATAGATAGATAGATAGATAGATAGATAGATAGATAGATAGATGGATGGCTAGACAGTTGGATAGATAGATGGATGTTTAAATCACAAGTAGCAACTGAGGAAATGAGAAAGGCCTCCTGCCAAGAAGATGTGTGAAGAGAATCTTGAAAGAAGCCAAGGATGCTAAGAGGCTGAGGTGACAAGGGAGGGCACTCAAGGAATATGGGAAAGCCAGTAAAAAGCATGATGGTGGGGGAGATTGAGAGTGTTCACAGGGAACAGGAACTAGTCTAGAGATAGAGTGTGGAGGGGGAAGTAACAAGTAAGAAAACTGAAAAGATAAAAGGTTTTATGCTTTTATTTTCAAACATCAAAATCTATTTTTTCAAGTAAAAGTTTCTTTTCCAAGAGAGTTCTAAAGATTTTATACCTGTATGAACACATAACTTGGTATTAAGAAATTTACTTCTGAACCTAGGATCATAGGATATATTACTCAGTTTCCTCTTTAGACTTGAAAGTCCCTTTGATATGCAAAAGAAGCTTGATTGTCTCTTTGTGTCATGGGAAATTAGATCTATCTTCTTCTAAGCTTCCTGAAAAATTAGAATTCGAAGCCATCATTTTTTTCATAGTTCCTGCTTTCCTATCCCTCTCTATCCCCCAATCTAGCATTTTGATCTAATTGTGTCCTTGTCAGCATAATAAAGGAAACAAAAATAAAAAGTGTGAAAAAAAACTTTTTAGTATCTAAGTTAAAAATAGGCAAGCAACCGGGATTTGTAATAAAGACACTTTAATTTGGAAATGAAATTTGAAAGAATGTGCATTTTAAAAATAATCTCTTTTCTTCAGTATCAACAAAGGGAAATTCCTAACTTCCTTTTCAGAGAGGGACTGTCTTGAGAAAGAGTTTTCAATTTTTGTGGGCCATCATGCTTATCTTGTGCTGCTAAAAGCAAAAAAATAAAAAGATCATGTTGTATTTTTACAACTCCAGGCACAAATACCATCTCTTGGTACTCATCCTATGAATTAGCTGATAATACACCAATCATTAGATCAGGACTGAGGGGTAAGCGTTCCTTTGTCTAAAACAATCATCACACTCTACAAAGCTGAAAAATTAAGGGGAATTATTATTTTTAAAAAATCACATACTGCTTTATAAAAGATTCACTATGAAATTTCATTAAATAATGAGTTAATTTAGTACACTGAAAATATTTTAACTACCAGAAATTGATTTGTATGCAGGTTTTTGAAAACTCCATCTACTGTATCAAGCAAGGTGTACTTGTTCTAAGAGCTATCATTTGCCAATTTTCTGGCTTTAAGGCTTAATAATAACATTGTTCTAGCTTTTTAAGATTTGCAAAGTGCTTCACATATGTTGTCCCCACTTGATTCTAACAACCTTATGAAGGTAAGCGGCACTGGCATTTTTGTCCCTGTTTAATAGATGAGGCAAGGAAGATTCAGGGGAGCTGTGAATTGCAGATGGTCACACAGTTAATCAGTATCTGAGGCAAGATTTGAAACCAGGTGTCTTTTGACTTCAAATCTAGTACTTTTTCAACCATAACAGTGTTCCTCTTATGTGATGTAATAAATGTGGTCAAGACTATTTTGAATTAATGAAAGAAGTCTGAATTACGGAGGAGCTGAAATTCTTTTGTCCATCTACATAGTAACTCAAGCTAGATATTTACAAAGTATTTCTTGCAGAATAATATCTGCATTAATGAATAGAAGATGGTCATTTGTAATGAGCATATGGATTATGTGTATGCAAATGGAAGAAATTAAGACCTTTAAAATTTAAACATATTGCCTTGAATCTCATTTACATTATTACTTTACTAACTTTACCCACTTCCATCATTTGTGGTAAATTTCTGCCCAGTCCTGGTTAAATTAGCACTAATTCTTAATTAGTGAAATTTAAAGCAGTAAAATGTTACTGTTTTGATGTAATAGTTTTTTGCGCGTTATAAGACAAGAAGTAGCGATAAAAGTGGCATTCCTTTGTCATGGCATTTTCATTAATTAAGCTTTGTTGAACTGTAACTAGACCCAGACAAGAGAACTGTGACCCACACCTGACATTTAGGAAAATCTCCATGATATAAAGTTAAGAGCATTGGCCAATGAGATGACTTGGTTAAGGCATAATACTAATAAGTCCAAGGCTGCAAATTAGATCTCTGTGTATGCCAGAAAGCATTGCTCCATGGCCACAAACTAAACCCCTAAGTCCAGCCAACCATCTGGCAGTTGCTGCTGTTAGTTATAGTGAGGTGTAAGTAACAGAATGTTCATTACTCTTTGCAAACTAATCATTTCTCACAGAAAAAAATAAATAAATAATTCCAAACAAAGACATTTTAAAAATAGTCACTACCTCCACACAGAATAGTAAAAATACAGATAATAAAGTGCCTTACCAATGAATATTTGTCCTAAGAATAGAGATCAAGGTAATAAATGTCAGGTACCAGATCTATTCCTATAAAGTACATTCTTCTGTATTCCTATAAATATCAAGGATCTGACATTCTTGAACCTGATCTCCGAGTCAATTCCCCAAATCCCTGGCTTTCTTGCTCCTCTCCCAAACACTTGAAAATTTTGCCACTACAAGAACAGTTGTGACAGCTGGGTACTTGATTAAATTTCTTGAGAGCATGATATAAGAGCCCATTGTAGAAATCTTCACTGCAAAGAAAAAGAGCAAAGCAAACAAACAAACAAACAAAAACAACTCAACTTAAAGGGGGGGAAAACGACTCTGAAATTTTTACCATCTATTAAAATATAGCAAGAGATTTACTCAAATTCAGTCAACAAGCATTTACAAGTTGTTCTCTATCCTGCTACTTCCCAGAAAAGGGGCAACAAAGAGGCCCTTTCTTTTAAATAAGTTACATTGTGATAATCACTTGAACCAATTGCAGTTTAATGATAATTGTCCATTGGTAGAAATGAGGATGAAGAACATTCTAGGCATGGGAGACAGAGAAAATCTTCAGAGCCAAGAGATGGAGTGCTTGTTCTTATAATAGCCAGGACGCCAATATCACTGACTGAATTGAAGAGTAAGGTGTAAGAAAGGCAAGAAGGAGCTAGTTTGTGAAGGGCTTTGAATGCCAAACAGAGAGTTTTGTATTTGATCCTGGAGGCAAAGTAGGGTTAGTAAGTATGACCTGGTCATGATCTAGTAAAGGAAAATGAGAGCAGTCAGTCTCATGGATAAGGGGAGAACCAGTAAGTAGAGAGCAGTGTCACATACACCTAGAAAGGAGAGAATATTCAGAAGAAGGTGACTGACATTGTGAAAAGTTACAAGGAATTCAAGAAGGATCAGGATTGAGAAAGAAGCCATTAGATTTGGCAACTAAGAAATCATTGGTGATTTTGGAGAGACGATATTCAGTTGAATGACAAGATGGGGAACTAGACTGCAGAAGGCTTAGAAAACAATGAGGAGAGGAAGTATAGTATAGATTAGATTCCCAAGACTTTTAGCCAAAAAAGCTAAGGGAGGAGAGAAAAAGGAAATGGTAGAGATATAGAATGATAGCAGGGAGGTTAAGCTCAAGCAAGAGTTTTTTTAAGAATGAATGAGAGAGATGGGTATGTCAGCAACAGAGAAGGAGCTTGTGGATAGGGAGAGAGTAAAGTGGGATGATAGAAGGAGGCAATTTGGAGGAGAAGGAAAGGGGCAGGATCAAGAATGATTGAAGGGGGATTTGCTTTGGCAAGAAGGACCACCTCTTTGTGACGCAAAATGAAGAAGGAAATACTAGGTGAGGATATAAAAAGTAAAAAACACTATGGAAAAAATTGTAATTCATTTATCTCCAAATTGGTCTTTCACTGTGAAAATCTTAGAAGACTATACAAGTTATTTAAAGATCTCAGTGAATCAAATAAAATAGTGCATTGTAGTAACAACAAATAAATCATTTATGCTTTCATTCTATTCACGAATTTGTTCATTCATTCATGAAACACTTATTGAACTCCTAATATGTGCAAAACACCAAGAGATACAGAGATAACTAAGCAGCACCTTGAGTAGTTGCTTAATAGGTGCTTATTTGATAAAACACAATCCCTGACCTCAAAGAGCTTATAATGCAGAATGTCAGGTATACAAACAACTACAATAAAATTAGAATATAATAATTATAAAGGAGAGGTGTAAGCAGAATGCCATAAGATTTTAAAGGAGGAAGGGATCACTTACAGCTAGGTAGGTGGGGACATCTTTCGTAGTTTCATAGTTCATAGAATTTCAACAAGTGGAAGTACGAATAGCGGAAGACATTCCAGGTACAAAGACTGAGATGATGGTTGGCAAGAAATTGCCATTTTCACTGGAACATACAACACAGAAGCTACAGTAGCAAATAAAGCATCATGTAAAAGCAGAAATATTTTAAAAATATTTCAAAAATAGGTGTGTTTTAAGTGATGTCAATGATCCCAAGCTGTTTCCTGATATGTATATATGAATTGTGATTTACACCAATGGATGTAGTACTCACAACGGAGAGATCATAGATTCACTGAAACACTGAGTTATATGTATTCAGTCATCAATGAATTTGGAAAAAAAGAGAGAGAAAGAAATTGACAAGATTTGGTCTGTTCTATCTGTGCACATCATTTTAGGACTATTCACAATTATTAAATTTGTGAATGCGTTGACAATCAATTTCTAAAAATTTCCTAGTAGTAGAAGCAGGATAAGCAGTAAGTAAATTAATAAAATGAAGAAGACGGGGCAGTAACCAGCCTTTGACAAGATTTGGAATGTTGCCTTAAAGCAGTTTTTTTTTTAATTGTGCTGTTTGAAACAAACATCTTTATCTCAAAATGTTTGTGTTGTGATCAGTCAGATACAGAATATGGAAATCTACACTTGGATTTCTAAAAAGTTCATTCACTGGCAAAAGCTTGCAATGTAGGTGTGACCCTTAAGTAGGCAGTTCCCATAGACTTCTTGGAATTTTCAAGATTTGTTTTAAGGTAATAAGATATAAACTCCTTATTTTAGTAAACTTCCTCCTTATTAATCACAAAGTTTCACAAATCTTAGCATCACAAGATCATAGGCTCATAGGTTTAGAGTTTAGGAAGGGTCCTTAGTAGTCATTGAGTCCAATTTCATCATTTTATAATTGAAGAAACTGAGGCAGATAAAGGTTAAGCTACTTACTCAGGGTCACATAACTGATAAGTGCTGAATCTAATTTTATCTTAACTAATTAAGATACTTAATTGAGTACTCTGTACTTAAGAAGAAGATAACAACTACTGGCATTTATGTAGTAATTTAAGGTTTGCAAAGCACTTTTTTTCTGACCTTCACAACCATTATCTCCCTTTTACCTATGAAGAAACTGAGGCTGAAAGAGATTAAGTGATTTGTCCAAGGTCACTCAGTTAAGTATTTGAGGCAGGATTTGAACTCAGGTCTTCCTGACTCCAAATCCAGAATTCTAGTCACTGGACTATCTAATCATTGGAAAATATTCCAATATTCCAATGGATCATCTGTGTGAGTGTTCCCCTTCAGGGATATACATTGTAATCTCCATATCTGACCAGCATATGTGACTCGTCCACATCCTCCCATAAGTTTGTCATATTTCACCCCATATGCTAAGGGCTTTCTGCCAGTGCTCTTGATGCCAAGAGGATACTATCTATCTAATTCGATCTTTAATGATTCATTTTAAATCCCTTTATGACAGTCATTTCTATGTTTCATTTTTTTTTCAAATGACACATATGGTCATTGTAACCAAAGTGTCCTGTTGTACACTTATTTTTCCACTCTTTTATGTCGTAATTTGTAGTATCAGTAGACTAAAACTATGAAACACCCTTATTTCTATGTATTAAGTGAGTTGTTGCATCTTTAATCCACTATCTTAACTAATGTACACAAGAAAAATTCACCCTGTATTTTAATTCTTTATTGCATTTTGATTTTTCTGTCTCATATGGCTTACATACCTATCATTTTTTTATGATGGCTGGCTACCAATAACATGATAGATATGTAAACCATGTAAGACACAAAAATCAAAATGCAACAAGGAATTAAAATGCATACAAACCCATCCATTCTAACACTATTAAAAGTATGTGTGTTTGACCCTGTTGATTCTATTCATTAATATGAGCATTTTGAGATTAAAAGGAACACAACAGGTTAGCTGTATCTCCATCTCAGCTATTCAAATAAAAAATAGTATTAGAAAATTTACCATGTTAGTAAACCCAAACCTTAAGATTCTTTTTTTCTTAGGAGGCAATCAGCATTAAATGATTTGCCCAGGGTCACACAGCAAGTACATGTCGCTGGATTTGCACTCAAGTCCTCCTGACTCTAAGTCTGGTGCTCTAGCCACTGTGCCACCTAGATGCCCCACTGTAAGATTCTTACTAGTGGAAAAAGGACTGAAGAGTTAGGAGAACGTGTGTCTGGTCCCAGCCTCCACACTAGCTAGTTGTATGACCTTAGGCAAGTCATTTAACATTTTGGGCCTCATCTGAAAAATGAAGAGGACAACAGATAATCCAAGTGATTTCACAGATGATTTCCAAGCTTTTGAATCCATAAGCCAATTACTAGATCTAGGTCAGGGGTGGGGAAACCTGTGGCCTTGAGACTCCATGTGGCCTTCTAAGTCCTCAGGTGTGGCCTTTTGATTGAGTCCAAGTTTTACAGAACAAATCCTTTTATGAAGAGGATTTGTTCTGTGAAGTTTGGATTCAGTCAAAGGACTGCACTTGAGGACCTAGAGGGCCACATGGGGCCTTGAGGCCACAGGTTCCCCATACCTGGTCTAGGCCTTTCTTAATGGCACAGGATTGCAGGTTCTGAAAGTTCTATAATTACCACCTTCAATATATTTCCCCTATTACGTCATTCCCTTCTGTCCATGTCACAGCAGTACGGTGAGCAGGATATAAGGGCCAGTCTTCTCCATGCTCCTTTCCTGATGACTAGAGTGGTCTTTAAGCAGAGATATCACATTAAGAGAAAGATATGGGAACTGGCAAATTCCCCATTCCTTTGAAATTGCTAAGAAGATGGTGAAGATCCTTTACAGAGTGCAGAAATCTCATAGAGATAAATTGGTGTATAAATTTGGAAAGAGCTCTTAAAAACTTAGAAATCCTTTATTTTCTCTTTTTTACTATTATCCTTTTGTTAAGGAAGGTGATGTTCCAAGCACACTTCTGGATAGAGTTTCTCTCTCTTCTTGGTATTCTTCCTGCTAGTCAGACCTATACATGAATGAAGAGGAGACTGGCTTGGTAATTGGTGGCTACATTCACGAGTGATTGGGAAGGAAACAAAACAAAAAAGCTGGATTCACATCAAGGCAAATATTTTGGGTTTCTTTCCCCCTATTTCATGACCATTTTATATCATAGCAATCAGGTGTCTCCCATGGCTTCAGCTATCTTATCAGTGACCTTGCCCTACCATGTCTAGACCAAGGCCCCATCCATATAGAGGCATGAATATCCAAGTGCCACAGGCATGAATCTGTGCCCAGCAGAAACATACACATCACCTGTAGGGGCCCTTAAATAGCTTACTTCCTTCACACAAAGGGGGTGAATCACGATAAACATATAGAGGGTTGTATAACCAAATCCACGGCTAAATAACTCACAAAAACTACAACTGTTTATAAACTGCTACATGAATATTCACCCTAATGATCGTACAGTAATCAGCTCATAGTATACACAACAGAACAATAGAAATCTGGGGCTTACAGATTGCAGAAATGAATAAATCATTATTTTTTAAAGATGTAACTAAAGATAACACATTTTTTTCTTTTATGTCCTCAAGTGGGATAAATATAAGAGGAAGCAATTATGAGAAAAAAGCAACAATTTAGACTTCAGCGTCTGTTCCTACAGATTTATATAAAAAAGAGTAGTCTTCACATTACTTCATCATTCAGTTTAGATTAGAGTTCTCGTATTGGCCTCTGAACGAATCAAAAACAAAACATAGGCTTACTTTGCTTTCCAGTTTTCTGAAATAGTCTGGCTTTTAAAAGAGATATTTATACTATATTAGCCTCATTCCTAGCCCAAAGCTTTGAACATTTTGTGGCAGATACCTAAGCTTACTTTCTAAAATATGAGATAAAATGATACATTCTGGATAGAGTAAGAGGGAATTATGATGTCAGAGGCACATGTTATCTGACAACTATGTCATTAAGGACCAACTAGGTAGAGAATCCAAAGAAACCAGAATGAGAACTATCAAAGAAGGAAAATCTGCTACCTTAGTAAGGCTAAGTGATGAGTATCACTGATGAAAAAACTTTGTACTATTTAATGTCATCCATCTGGCTTATTGCTCAGTTTTTTCATCTCTAAAAAAGTCTAAGCTGGGCATCATTTCCAATGCAGGGCAGCCTGCTCTGTTTGAAAGAACATAGGCAAATAATATTGGTAATTTGAAATGGAATGGAATATTGTCTGTACTTCAGGCATAAATATTTCACTACATATGTGTTGTTGTCCGACTCTGAATCTAAAATGGCTGTTTGGCAGGATGATGTTGCTTGGTGACCAAGAGTATGTCTCCTAGACCACAGAATGATCTGAATATCAGGCCTGGCTCCTTCATAATGTTCTTGAATGGTCAAATACATTGAAGGATACATTTGTTTTTTAAAATGCCCTACTGTCATATACTATCAGTAAATATTTATTAATACTATGGTTTGTGACCAGTTGAGATTAGGCTTCATTAAGAGATCTATTCTAAAGCCTACTATATATCATGTATGGAAAATAAAAAATAAGACCAAGTATTTTAAGACTACAAGATAATCCTTGCTTCAATTAAGTCTATGTTGCATGTCTAGTCTTTGCAACCTCCCAGTTGCTATCAGTCTCTCTTTCTTTCATTAGAATCAAGTAGTTAATTAGCCCCAGCCTGTCCTCTCCCCTTCTCTCTTTTCCTTTAACGCAGCAGTAATGATGTCTAATTACCAGCAGCAGTGGATTACTGCACGGTCAGGAGCAAATCTCTCTGGTTGACAGCAGAACTGAGCGACAAACCTCAACACCTCCAGTAGCTAAGAATTATTCTTGGAACTGGACTTGAAAGGTATCTACCCCTCCACCCTCCTTTTTTAAGCTAGTATGTCTTTGGGGTCAAAATAGTGATTTTTTTTTTCATTGAGTAAATGTACTCCTATTGAAAATTACCAATGAACATTTCAAAGGGAGAAATAATTTTCCTATATGGGGAAACAAATGGTGTAAGAAAACTGGTTGGGGGTGGGGTTTAAGGAAAAAACTCTGATACAGAGGTGGACTGTTTCTACAAGCAGAAGGGGCTTACATTTCTGTGACAATGGCAGCATAAAAATTTCATAAACTACCACACAGCAGTAGGGTTGTTCATGAATTATAAACCTCTTCAACATTTTGATACAGTCTTGAATGGGAGGCAGAGCTTTTAAGCTCTAGACAAAAACCATTGTTTTCTCACCACCTGAAAGTTAGATGACTTCTCTAAACCTTCCAGATGTGTTTTGCTTTTAAGGAAAGCCAAAATGAATTCACTAACTTATCATGAGCTTTAGAATAATTTCTTTAATAATAATCTTTAACTATGCCATGACAACTCAAACTCAGTGTCTTGTTAGTAAAGGTGTTTCTGAGGAGGTCATGTTTGGTATTCACTTTGATCTTACAAATTCACATGATTTTGATGTTATATTTGGGATTATGTATAAACATTTTCAAATGACTATATTCAAATCATAATCAGCTCACTCAGCTCACACGTAGGTGAAGCAACCTGACAGGTTAACAGAGGGAAATAAGTTTTCCCTAGAAGAAGGAGGGTAGAAAAAGTTTCTGGCACCACAAATTTTCTCTAAAACATGTCTCATTCTAATCAAAAGGTTTTTTTTAATGTCTTTTTTTAAGTGGATTATTTTCTTTTGTTTGTCTTTAATTAGTCTAGTAATGTCCAAATGAGAAATAAGTCCTTTTACTTATAAATTATGATTTATATTAGCTAATTTTAAAAACAGATTTCCAGTTCTTAAAATTATAATTTCATAAAGTGAAAAAACTGTTAATGTTCATTCTACTATTTCTACAATATATACAGATCATTTGAATAGTCAACTCAATTATGCCTACATTAAATAGTGGGGTGGGGGAGAGGATATCAATTTGACAATTTTCTTGAGTAAAGCCAAAGAGTAAAGGAAAGGTCTGACTCATTGATACAACCAAACAAAACAGCACAGTTTCTATACTTAGTTTATGTCATTTACTTCCATTTACCATTTTCCTAATGCCCAGATACCTATAAAATACAACCACCAAAAAAAACATTTTAATTTGAATAGAAGAAATTGTTTCAAATGTAAGACAGCCTTCTCACTGATACCTTAAAAAAAAAAAACAAACTACATTCAAATATTTTCCTTTTCCTCTCTCATAGTGAAGGTAGAGTAGCTCCCTAGAAGTCTCCTCTTTTGCATACTCTAGGGATATTGTAAACAATGACTGCCAATAGTAAATAAGGATGCTTACTAAGAAACCAGAAAGTCAAGGTAGAAATGAAAAGATGGATGTGTTACCTTCTGTCATCTCCCAAATCAAGAGGCTACGCACCGTGGCATGATATAGAAAGAGAAGCATTATTAATTTAATATATGCAAACCTACTTGTGGCCCATAGTTCCCATCTTCTTAAATAGGAAATTCTGGTGCTCCCGCTGCTACCCAACATTATAGCTCTTCTGCTATGAGAAAGAACCAAGTCTAGCTTTCCAGGCTCAGATCTCGCAAAGCTGGCAATACTAGTGGTTCCCAGCGACTGTGCTTAAAGCAAGCTTCAAAGCTGTGAGAGACTTGAGCAATCCCAGAAAGAGTAAGCAATAAATACAGCATTTGATCGCGCTCAGAGCCCGTCTCTCTCTTTGTTGATCATCGTCTAACTGCTTCTTTATTTGCGGAGGGGGAGCGAACACACCCGCATATCTAAAATCTAACCAGTCATCGCAATTATCCAGGCGTGCGTGCCTGCCGGCTGCCCCGCGTCTCCCAGGCTGTGGTCTAACAATAAAACCTGATATCCTGGGGAAACCCCCAAATCAACGACCAGCGCCACACTCGGGCTTTGTGCCAATAAGGAGACACTGTACACTATCGATCAGAATCGTACATTATCAAACCAGTTAGTGGCGGCGGTGGGATGAAGATGTGGCCTTTATGTGGCGGGCAGGACACACGCCAGACGGGCAGCTGAGGAGACGGGACAATAGCCCACCCCCAAAGCCGTCTCCTGCCCGGAGAGAAGCTGCAGAGGAGGGTGCGGGGAAGGGGAAGGAAGGGAGGGGACTCGAAGTGCATTAGGGCTGTGCAATAAAGAACCACAAAGACTTAACTGTGGGGAGAAACGTGCCTGGCAAATGCGATATGGGGATGACTAGGGGGAGGGCAGGTGGAGGGGGGGGGAGGGAGAGAAACGAGCCAACTGTGGCTTCCCCCTTCCCCTCCAGGCTGCCTCGGTGGGTCGCTCGGCGGACAAACACGAGAGGAAGGCAGGGACTTCACTAACCGTGGTTTTGACCGGCACGAAGAGCACTTGCTTGCCACCTCCACCATTGACCTCGTCCGAGTGGCCGAGCTGGAAACCTTTCGATTTGACCCAGAATTTAAATTTGGCATTATCCGTGGAGCTCGACTCGGAGCCGTTCAAGAGCTGGACGATCCGGTCGTATTTTTTACGGGTCACCGTTTTGGTCTTTCCGGAGTCTCCATAAGTCCGGAGGCACCAGTCCTGAAACTGACGGTACATGTCCCGGTCGCTCTCCATGATCCCCTCGGAGATGGCCGGATACCACCCTCCACGCCACGCCACGCCACGCCACCGAAATGGGCCGCCTGGATTTTCCAAACGTACTTTGCACCTGTTCACCTAGTGCTCATGAAAAATGCATCCACTACCACAATGTGGAACAAGAGGAGGTCCCGCTTGCAATCAAATCCTGGCTTTAGGGGGCTGGGATAGGGGAGGGAGGAGAGGGTCCGGGTCAGGGAAGGGGGGTGGGGAGCAATCAGTGCCGAGATCTACCAAGTCTCTTGTTCATTTTTAATTGCACCGGCTCACAGAAGAGGGGAAGACGGGGGTCTCTGAAGCTTTTCTTATCCTTCTACGTTATCAGTCTCTTTAATGTTGTTCAACCAGGACCATCCCAACGTCTCCAAAAGCATCTAGCCCAGAGGGGTTTGGTTTAAAATAACTAACACACAATATCTTGGTTTGCTAAAAATGCAAAATGTTTACTTGTGTTCAGGCCTAGGATAACATCCCTCCTCCAGGTCCCATCCCGGATAGCGCAGGTTTAAAAAAAAAAAAAAAGCCTGCCCTCCTCAAATCTCCCAGGGTTTTTTCTCTCCTGATTGTCCTGGAGGATTGATTGATCCTTTCCCTAAAGCTGCGTCTATCCTGGTTGCAAACACTGGAGGGCAAATTGGTCGCTTGAGCTCACCCCTTTCCAGGGTCCTGCTTCTCAGCGCTCACTGCTTTGGGCGTTAAGGTGCTAAGAGCAGTGAAAGTTCTTACCTGTCATCTTATAAACCTATCAGAATTTGTTTCACAGTAACAGAATTCTTTCTTTTTAAAAAAATACTACGAAATTTAAGCTCCTCTTATTCATCTGGGCTGAATTGCAGCTCCACATCTATGTCCTACTAGTTAAACCCAGGATATAAGCTATTCATATATTGATATACATATAGAGTTTGTACATGATCAACTATTGGACGGAATAGAGATTTCAATTTCCAGTTGGATGTTGGTAAATGAAAGAAGGCGGCTGTCGGTGTGTCTGCAGTTTAATAATGATGCACACATGTAGGACTCCTCTGGATTATCCTCCCGTCTCCGCTAAACTGGTCACGAGACACTGAAGTAAGTTTATGGTACAAAAGCTTAGAAAACCTTTGTTTAAAATACAATCTTGATTGATTTTCTCCCTTTGCTTGGCCAATGGTTTCAAATTCATACATTCGGTTTCTGGTTTCTTTTTTCCCCCTGCCAAGTAATGAACACCCCCTCCTCTGAAGAAAGTAGCCAAATTGTTAGTTCCGCCGGACGATTTTCCCAGGCAAATGTAGTGTGCGGTTCCTCCATTCAGTATTTCATTCCGTTTATTGAAGAGATAGAAATAGAGGAGTTCCCATCTTCCTCGTGCAGTAGCTGCAATCCTTCCCCTTTTATTATACTCTGTTAAGGCATGAACTCGTCCAGTTCAGCTGCTTTCCTAAGTAGACTGCCAGACAAGTGCACAAATACCTAGTCCAATTCAAATGCCGTACTTCCCCTGTCTTCTGTATCCAGAGCGAAAGCAAGAAGTGGGGAGGAAGAGTCTTTGCACCCACCGCACGGCAGTCTTGTCCCAGCACTTGCAAAATGGTCAGTGCCTCCCTCTCCCATGAAGCCTGTGTGTGTGTGAGTGAGTGAGTGAGAGAGAGAGAGAGAGAGAGAGAGAGAGAGAGAGAGAGAGAGAGAGAAAGTGTGTATGAATCTATGAGAAGGTCTCGCGCAGCGGCTGGAGCAGGGACTGACAGCCCAGGCTGAGCTTGAACAGCTCCACACACTAAACCTCTCGCCTCTCCACGCCCCCCCCCCCCCCGCCCCAACTCCCTTCTCCTCCCGCCCCCCTCCCCAGCCCCTTCCGAGCTCCCTGATTGGCCAGTGGGACAAAAGTTTCTGTGGAGACGGCTGGGCGCTGACGTCACGGGCAGAATTGTCCCATTTAGGGATCCCGGGGGCAGTGCGCATGCTGCAGGCTGCAGGTTAGAGACAGGGAGGAGGCAACAGAAGTGGTAGCAGCGGGCCAGGCAGCAGCCAGGTGGCAGAAAGGAGCACGCAGCATCCAGGTGGGGGGATGACTCCAGCAGGGTTTCCATGGAGATTCCTCTGGGTCTAGCCTAAAAACAGCAGATCAGCTGACACCATTAGCTCAGGACCTAATTACTGCTTATTGGAGCAACAAATGAAGGAAAGGGACAGCTGCAAGGGGAAGAGAGTTTTTGTTCCCCCCCCCTTCCCACTCCACATCTTTCTTAGAGTCCCGGGTGAATTCTCACATTAACTTGCAGGATTCCTGCAACAACAGCTTCCTTGCGCCCCGGGCCACCCTGTTTTTATTTTTCACCCTTTTGTGCGAGAAAACATTTTATTCTAAAATACATAAATTGTCCTGAGTTGTGGTGGTTACTGTGTAGAAAAGAGACATGCATCCAAAAAATTCTCTGCTCTCCATTAGCGCATCTGGAAGACTAGTGGATGTAACGCATCTGAAATAGAAACAGAACATCTCTATTGAATTAGCATCTATCTCTGGGACATTCACCCATCTTTCATTTCATTCCAGTATCTTAAGGGGTGAAAACAGAAGGGAAACTAGCAACAGGATGGTAGGATACTTTAAATCATCTTTCTAAATGAGGAAATATCTTTTGGTGATCAAGGGAGGAGAGGACCAACTTTACCATGAATGTTTTAATTGTGGGTTCACAAGGGGAAAAGTCTAAATCAGGATTAATCAATTCTGCAACATCTTGAACAGAGGTTTCTCGAAGGAATCCAGAGGAATGGGTGGTCCTGGACTGTTAATTCAAGATTCACAGTGCTGTCCAAAGAGCATACTTTCTCTCTCCTGCTGTATAATTCCCTCATTATTATGGCTATTTCATTTCCAAATACTGAAATCCTTGGGGAAGATTTCTCTCACCTTCCTTCCTTGTCTTCTACCTTCTGAATCTTATTCAAGCTTCAAGACCCAGTTCAAGTCTTTCTGGGCTGAGGATGCCTTCCCTGATTACTCAAGGACCCCTCTGAACCCCTACACACCTTATTATCTGTATTTCTCACTTGGTACTTTATCACAAGGTGCCCTGTATTGTTTTAAATAACAAAAGAAATTTAAATACGAAGTAAAATACTCTTCATTTGTGTATGCCTTGCCTCTAGTTAGACTCCAAGGAGCTCTGAGACTGAGGTTTCAGCTCTTTGTGTTGTCCAGAAGGTCTATACATAATACATTGCACATAGTGTTCTCATAACTTTATTTTGTGTGTGTGTGTGTGTGAAGATATGGAGCAAAAAGTGAGCAGTAGGCTTCCAGAAATGGACATTTATGCTTCTTTGTTAGTTGTTGACTGTTGGCTTTGGGGTGATTCTTTGAAGTCCCCATACTGCTAGGAATTGAGCACACTGAATTTTATTTGAGGACATACAGTAAAAGGTTAATCTCCTGACTCCAGCACACACTAATGTAAGCTTATGGATGTTCAGAACTGAAGATCTATTACAACTAGTAAAAGGAGCTTTAACATGTGATCAAAGGAAAACAAATCATTTCCATTGCTATAAAATATAGCACATTAAGAATTTTAAACCACTTTCCTCACAACTCTGGGAGGTAGATAATGCAAGCATTGTTATTCCCATTTTACAGATAGAGAAACTGAGGATAAGAGAAACTAACTCATGTCCATGACTTTACTTTTAAGTAGGTGCATGAAGTACAGATTCAAATCCAGGTCTCTATATTAATTAGAGAAATGCAAATTAAAACAACTCTGAGGTATCACTTCACACATATCAGATTGGTTAATATGACAGAAAAGGAAAATTACAGATGTTGGAGGGGATATGAGAAAATTGGGACACTAATGCATTGTTGATGAAGTTGTGATCTGATCCAACCATTCTAGAGAACAATTTAGAATTATGCCCAAATGGCTATAAAGCTGTGCATATGCTTTGACCTGCAATACCACTACTAGGTCTTTATCCTAAAGAGATTTTTTAAAAAAGGAAAAGGATTAATATGTACAAAAATATTTATAGCAGCTCTTTTTGTAGTGGCAAAGAATTGGACATTGAGGGGATGCCCATCAATTGGGGACTGGCTGAACAAGATAGGGTATATGATTGATGGAATACTATTGTGCTTTAAGAAAAGATGAGAAAGATGATTTCAGAAAAACCTGCAAAGAGTTACATTAACTGACACAAAGTGTGAACAGAATCAGAACATTGTATGGTGATCAACTGTGAATGACTTAGCTATTCTCAGTGACCTGAGACAATTGCAAAGGATTTAGGAGGAAAAATGCTACCTAGCTCTAGAGAAGGAACTGATGGAGTCTGAATGAGGGTCGAAACCCCTTTTTCTTTAAACTTCCTTTATTTTTCAGGGGAGAGATTCCTTTCTTTTTTGGTCTGTTTCCTTTTAAAACATGATTACTATGGAAATATATTTTGCATGACTGCACATATATAACCTATATAAAATTCTTGCCCTCTCAATGAGAAGTGAGGGGAGGGAAGGGAGAGAATATGGAGCTCAAAATTTTTTAAAACACATTTTAAAAATCGTTTTTATGTGTGATTGGAAAAAAATAAAATATTAAAGAAAAACAAATCCAGGTCTCAGCTTCAAATACAGCAGTCTTTCCCATTACTCCTAGATAGATAAATACATAGATAGATATTATTAAGCTTTTAAAAGAAATATCTTGAGTTGTGCTATTTCACAGATACATGTTTATGATTTTTGTACCTAAATGAGAGTGATTGGCACATGTCAAATTGAAAATTCAAAAGAATTGCTTGGTTTTTATTAAAGCAAATGTGATTTTCTTTGTGCATTCCAAATCAACAGTTGAAAATAATATTACAAGAAACTTGCTTTTTTTGGGAAACTATAGGAATACCATTTTCTTATAATTGTTGAATCTCACTTTAACAGATAAAAAAATCAGAGGAATCCATGGCATAATTTGTAAGCACTTAACAGGCTGAGGTATGAGCTCCAGCTCATAATCCTTAGTCCTCTATGCTGAAGGTACAAAAGATCTTTGGAGTTTCCCGAAATTTTTGGTGCTGGTTTTTCTTGTTTTATACTTTGAATTGTCAGTTGAGTAACAGAGTACCTTGTATACAGGGTCATTATGTAGAGACTTTCCAGAAAGAGTTACGACCTTATGCAGTAAATGACCTGGCTATCATAAATATTCAGAAATTCTCATGGCTCTTTTCTTTAAAAAAAAAACCCTTAAAATAACTTTGTTGGTTTTTTTTTTAGTTACCCTGCCTCCCTCCCCCCATAAAACTCTCTTTTGTGAAAAAGAAGCAGAGTTAAGCAAAACAAATGAACACATTGATTATGTTTAACAGCATATGCCTGCTGTTTTTTCCAGATATAGGGGTTTTAAGCTGTGTACTTGTAACCAAGATTTGCACTTTTCCTATAGTCATGCAATGTGAGCCATGCTTTTAGAATATAACAATATTAGAGGATGGGACTAGATAATCTTTAAAGTTGAATGATTCTATATGAATTAATGTCTTTTCAGTCACTTTTATAAGAATAGAATTTGGTGAATAAAATTTAAGAATAGTTCTGTAGGTATGTGCCTTATAATACATATTTTAGTCTACTATGTTAGTTGATAATTATAATTTTTCACATTAAAAAGTATCATTAGCTTTGTATCAAGAAACTATGTGGCATAATAAATAAAGTCTGTACCTAGAGTTGGGAAGACCTAGGTTTGGGTTCTACCTCAGATGAGAAAGAGAGACAGAGAGAGAGCCCTGAGCAAGCTCCAAGCCCCTTAACACCATCGAAACTCAACTTCCTCATTTTTAAAATGGAAATAATAATATCTATCTCACAGGGCTGTTGCGAGGATGAAATGAAATAATCTAATAATAGCATCCATTTCATAGATTTGTTGTGAGAATTAAATGAAATAATGTTTTTAAAATACTTTGCAACTTAAATCACTGTAAAAACATGAACTATTATGATTAAAAACAAGTATTAGACATGATAGAATTAATGTTTTGTTTTTGCCATCTTTCTCTTAGGAAGAGATATTCTCCCATGATTTTATTCTCATTCAGTAAAACCCATGTACAGAAGTCCACACATCTATCTCTTTTTAATGGCATGTGATATACAAATGTAAGGCAAGATACTTCAATTCTTAAAAGATACAATATTTCATCACTGTGGATAATCTCTCCCCTGGTGTAGATCTTATTACTGGAGCTGAAATACATACACACAAACACACTGGTGGCTAACTTGCTGGTAATGAACTCCTCCACACTTAGCTAGTAAGGATTCTATTCACTCTGCTATGCTGCCTAGAAGATATCATCTAGGAAACGTATGATCAGAAAGGAAGTCAGGTTGATCATGTAAATTAAATTAATTTTTTTCAATTAACAAGCATTTATTTTCTATCCTTTCCTCTTCCCTCACTGGGAAAAAATAAGCAAAACATTTGTAATAAAATATACATAGTCAAGCACAGAAATTCCCATATTCTGGATGTCTAAAAATGCATATCTTATTCTGCATAATGAGTCCATCATTTCTCTGTCAGAAGGTGGCTAGTGGTTTTGTTTTGTTTGTTTGTTTTTTTAATTAAAAAGCTTTTTAAAAATTAAAAAAAATTCAAAGAACAAGCATTTATGGGCTGGTCACACAGTATGGGAGAGGAATAATAGAATGTCAGTCCAAGAGTAGCGCTGGTAGCCACTGATTGTTAAGACTTAGAAGAAGGCCTTAGGCACATTCAGTGGATTCTCTATGAAGGAATAATGACAGGACATGGAAAAGAAATTCACACATTAAGAAGGTATGGACGAGTTTCAACTGATACCAAATGAAATCATAGATCCATTGAAGAATTGACTCAATAGCTACTAAGTAAATTAAATGAAAGAAAAATTACTTATTAAGCATTAACTTTATTCCAAGAACTATGTTAAGTGCTAGGGATACAAATAAATAGGAAAAAAAGACTTCCTATCCTCATGATGGGGGGAAACTATATATATATATATATATATACACACACACATATATATACATATATATATACATATATATACATATATACATACACACACATATATATTTATTTATAAAAGTTCAATTGCAGGACAGACAGAAAGGCCCAGTTTTCCTTAGGATTCATAAGTAGATCAGATGATAATTCCTAGAGATCTGAAAGGTAAAGAAGCAGAGTAAATGCCAAGAAGGCCCAGATGACTTCGGGAGTCAGTGGTAGTGTACATTCCATCACTCCATCTCACTAGAAGGCTTATGACTGGTAATTATCAACTCATCCAACTGTTACAAATACCAACATTTCTCTTCCCAACTGGCTATGTCTTGGAATCAGAGAAGCCAGGAGTCATCATCAGGAGAAGGACAAAGGACAGCAAGAGGTAAGGGTACCCCTGATAGTGGCTCTTCCTCACTGGGTGGTCCCTGATTGTGTCTTGGTAGCCATCCCCTCTCAGGGGAAGATTGATGATCCTCTCTCCTGAAACCTCAAAAACTGATTTTTATGAGGAAAATCCACACAATGCTGGAGTGCAAGAACTTGGACTGGGTGAATATAGGAAACCATTGCCATCCAAAATGATTCAGGAAAATTTATCCTGATCTTCCATTGTCACTTATTGGGAAAATTATGAGAAAACTGTTTTTTTTTTTTTTCTGGAGTTAACATGTCTTAAATTCCTACTAAATCTCTTTTAGTTCAATCCTTGAGCAGATCCAAATTCCTGCATTGGTTCCAAAACTGACCTTCTGGGAAGTCTTCTTTATTTGAAACATGGTTATTCTTCCTCCTGTCTGTTCCAGACTTGATCATGTCTTTCAGACTTACAAGGTAGGGATCTTCATCTCTGAGGCTGGACCTGAAGCAAATATACCACTGGGAAGATGTGGGATACTGGACAAACTCTTCATCCTATATAGGTTGTAATTCACAGATTTATAAGATGTTAGAGTTTAGAAAGTACTTCCATATCATGCAGTTTAACCCCTTTATTTTACAGATGAGGAAATTAAGATTCAGAGAGGTGAAACTACTTAGCATTCTAAAACTTTGTAATCTATTTATATATAATAATAATAATAATAATAATAATAATAATAAATAATACCTAGAGGTACTTTATGGTTTGCAAAGTGACTTACAAATATTATCTCATTTGATCTTCATGACAACCCTAGGAGTTAGGTGCATTATTATCCTCATTAGACAGATGAGGAAACAAAGGCAAATAAAGGTTAAGTGACTTGCCCAGGGTCACACAGTTAGTAAGTGTAAGGCTGAATGTGAACTTAGGTCTTTCTGAGTCCAGGCCCAGAGCTCTATCCATTGTATCACCTAGCTGCCTAGGTACTTAACTCAGTATTTCAGTACTTCAGTAGATCTATAATTTCATTAATATAAGTAATCCTTTTCTTTTTTTTTCAGTTTGAATTGAAACTTATGACTTCTCATCTTGTGTGAGTACCATCCATGTGTCCAATAACCTCTCCAGCAAGTATCGACCCAACAAACAATCAATCAGCATTCCTTTTTTATATTTTGTGGGTACCTGGCTGGATTAACAACACATCTAAAGTTTTGAAAATCAATATACATTCTAGTAATATTAGTAGATTGACAGCAACCAACTCAGTTAACAACTGATTGAAAAATAAACAAGTAAACACTAGCTTTTGAGTTAGAAGACCCGAGTCTGAATCCTTACTCCCCTCCACCTGCCCTTTACTAGCTGCATAAGCAAGACGAATAAGGTCCTCACGCTACGGTTTCTTCGTCTATTAAACCAGTATAATTAATAGTTGTACCACCTACTTTAAAGTGGAACAAAGCACTTTGTAAACCTTAAAGCAATCTGAAAACATAAGATATTATTATATTATTCAACTGAATAATATAATTACCTGTTCCTTCCAATTTAGATTTTTAAATTTACCTATCATAAAATGCATTGGCCAGTGATTTTGACCCTCCTTGAATATTATACACCACCTGGAAAGGGGGGAGATGCAAGTTATTGAGTATTTGTAAGTCCAAGGTGGAGTTTTCTAGTGCAAACTGGTCTGAGGTTCAGAGCTACATATTTTATAGAGATGAGAGGTTATTGGGTTCTTTATTTATTTGCTTTTTGGTGAGGCAATTGGGGTTAAGTGACTCGCCCAGGGTCTCACAGCTAGTAAATATCAAGTGTCTGAGGCTGCATTTGAACTCAAGTCTTCCTGACTCCAAGGCTGGAGCTGTACCCACTGTACCACTTAGCTGCCCCTATTGGGTTCTTTAAATGTGTGCCCTGAAAGAAAGAGAGAACCATGGCCTGGAAAAACATTCTTGAAGAATATGAGTTGGCATACTCCAAGAGTAGGTGAGTAAGGTGACAACTATTCACTTTCTTATGGAAGGCAAAGTGTGTTGAGTTTTAAAGGAAAGTCCTGCCCCACAAAGGGAGTGAGTTGCCAGGGAAGCCCTGCCCTGCGAAGGAAGTGGGAAGGAGTTCCTCTGACTCCTGTGCATTCCCCACCATCACCACCCTCAAATGATAATTCAAGCTGATTTTACTTACCAGTGCCATCTGATGGCTATAGTTTTTCTCTCTTTCAAATATTTCAAAATGTATTTATTCACCTTCCCTGCAAATTCCCATAATTTCCACCCCCACAATCACTTCCGCCTTGCTGATGAGAATCAGAAGGGAAGCTTCCCTCATGATTCCTTTATATTTGAAGAGTAAAATCACCTGAAAATCTCAGTGGGTATGCTGCTTCACTCCTTCAATGATAAGCACCTGCTTTGTCCTCTACAGACACATTTCCTTCCTCCAGGCAAAGAGATTCAAAACTGTTTCTTAGCTCCCAGTGTTAAGTGATCCTTATTTTTCCCTGTCCCACCCCTCCCAGTGTGATATTCTTTCACCTTCTACCCTTCTGACATGTCAGGATTTTCTCAAGATTCTTAAGGTCATTCTTCTCTGTTTTCATATTATAGTAAAGCCCTTCTTCCATCTTTAAAATGAAATATTTCATTTTTCCTGAAAACCTGGAAAATAGGAGAATATTTCTCATGACCCTTTAATTTATCTGGTAAATGAGAGACCAGACTGTTCTTAGAACATGGGATAAGAGTTATTTGGCTGAAACAGAAATAAAAACATTACTATAGTCTACTCAGGTCACTGAAAAAATTTCCCTCTTCTCTACACTTGTGGGAAGTGAGATTTTTCAAGTCTTTAGCTTACTTGTTGACAGTCTCCTTGAAGAATAGCATTGGCAAACCGATTGGTGGAAAGTATCCATTGGGGTGTCTTCTACTCTCAAGTTGTTACTCTCCTCACCTTCTCACTTTATTAGCACCTTTATAACCACCCCTGATTTTCAATCTCATCTTACTAAACCTTCTATGTACTTGTCTCATCAAGTTGTATTATGAATATACATTGTTTTAACAACTCCCTTTTTCTTGAAATTTGCTTCATCTTTCATCCTTTTTCTTTATTCTTCAACTGATGTTCTTTTTGTCCCTTGATCCTACTTCCTAGGTCCTTATCTTATTCTTCCCCTCAAGTTCTTCTTCAGCTCTAGAACTTCTCTTTCTTTACCCTTCCAGTGGTCAGTGATGTGTTGGTAAATGTTTAACACCCAGCTCTCCAGGAAAACAAATATACATGGCATACTTTTAAGTTTAATCTACAATATTAAAACTTTCTCCATCATTTTCCTAAGTCTAGACAATCAAAAATAAAAAAAAATCTAGATAAAGAAAAAATAATAAATCCAGCCCTGATTTGCAGCATTTGCTGATTTTAAAGTGTAAAATTTAATGATTGGCTCTAATGAGCTGGTTTGAGCCAGTTCCAACACACACTTGACTTTATGCATTCTCTTCCTATATCTGAAGGCCTTCTCTTTCTCCTCCCTTTACTCTATCCCAAGTCCTCCAGAATTTTCCATATTCCCCAAACATTTTCTACCATTTACAATTCCCCAAACACCCCAACATCCTTTACAATTCCATCTCCTTTTCCTGGATAAGATATTGGATGGCAGAGTTTAGAATAATGGGGCCAAACCAGATAAAACTAAATTTAATAAAGATAAATGCAAATTTCTGTATTCTTGGATTCTTAAAATCAACTATACAAATGTAGAGCAGCAATTTCTTTCTAAAGATCGGAGATTTTAGTGGATTGTGAGACTGATATGAGTCAACAGTGTGAAATGGCTGCCCCAAAAGCTAATGCTATCCTAGGTTGCATGTAGAAAGAGATATTATCCCAAATGAAGAACTTAACCATTTCATCACATTTGAACAACTGAGTCTAGTTCCAGGCTCCACATATCAGACTAGTTGGGAAGTGTCCAAAAATAGGCAAGAAGAGGACTAGAGAACATGTTAGTCAAGGACTGGTTCACAGGAGTAGGGAGTTTAAATTGGAGAAGGCTGGATGGATGGGGGAGGAGGAGCAGATAATGATAACTGCCTTCAATTATTTCTAGGACTGCCATATGGAAGTAGGATTAGATTTGTTCTGCTTGGCCCCAGAGGGTAGAATTGAGAATAAATAGCATGTTCTTAGTTGCCAAGAGCCAGTTCTTATCATAATGTAAGGAAAAGCTTCCTAAGAAAATTATCCAAAATGGAAAGCACAGCTTTAAGAGATAGTGAATATCTCCCTCGTTGGAGGTCTTTAAGAAGAGGCTGGACAACCATTTGTCTGGTATATCAGATTCTTGTTCTAATAGAGCCAGACTAGATGGTGTCTGAGCATATTTTTTTGATTCTCTTTCATCTTTACTTCTTCTGCTTCCAAGTGGTATAGGAAGCAGGTAGATGGAGTAGTGTGTTAGAACACTGGGTCTGTGTAGAGTTTGCATGTTTTCCCAATCTTTTTTTTCTTTGATATTTTACTTATTTGATTGCTCTTTAGAATCATTTTGATTTAAGTATTTGAACTATTTCATTATCTTTTGGGGAAGTTGCATTATTTTTGTGTTATTTTTACCTTTCTCAATGAATTTTGACTTAGTTCCCTTTGTTATGAAGAAAGATGGAATTTTTCTTCAAATGCTTATTCATTTCTCACCATTAGTCTTCTCTTACTGATTTAAAATTATTCTGCTAGTCTTTCTATGGTGTCCAAACTAGACTGAAAAACTAAATGAATAAAAATGCTTATTTTCAGAACTATGATAAGCTATAGATTGCCAGTCCTTTAATACATTAAATCGATGCATATCTGATCCAAGCACTGCAAATGGCCAGTGAATTGGGCCCAGAATTGAACAAAAGTAAAAGGGTGGAGTGCATTACATTTGGGAATTGTTTAGTGCTTTGATGATTGAAAACTTCTCCCAGGTGCATAATAATAATAATAATAATAATAATAATAGTACATAGCATATGTTGTATATTATATAGTAATAATAATGCTAGTATATATCATATAGCATACTATATATATATATTATTATTGTTATTATTGTAATGCGGTTTTGATTAAATATTTCCACAGAGATGCTGTTTGGTTATTAATTCTGCATAGGGATAGGGACTGGGTCTGTGATATCACTGATATAGATAGCTGCCTGTTGAGACAACTCCTACTAATTCAGGCTGTCACCGTCTCTGAAACTTAGTCTTAGAGAGTTGCTTAGTACATTAGAGGTTTAATGATTTGCTCAGGGTCATATAATTAGTATGTATCAGAGGCTCCTGCCCAGGTCTTAGGTCCAGGTCTGTCTAACTTCAAGGCCAGTTTTCTAACTATTATTCGATACTGTCTCTCTAAGTTTAGAACATTTCAGTTTTAGGTGTGAATAATCCAAAGCACAATGGAGGGATAAACTGTGGGTGCAAATAGGCTGCAGTACATGCCCAGGTTGGTGGCCCAGTGAACTGAGCGCTGGGCGTGGAGTCAGGAAGACTCATCTTCCTGAGTTCAAATCTGTCCTCGGACACTTACTACCTTTTGATCCTGGGCAAATCACTCCAGTATCTTTAACAAGAAAACCCCGAATGGGTCACCAAGAGTTGGACATAACTGAAGCAACAAACAACAACATATGCCCAGAAATGACTTACATGGAAGAAGTGATGTAACAGATAACACTGAGGAAAATTATGAATGGAAAAGGAGGTGAGCTAATTAAGTAGTGGGAGCAAGGGATAATAGGTTTATATTTCAGGTGTAGCATTGGTGGTTATAAAATGTTAAAAGACCTTGGGGAAAACCATGGGGATGCTTGTTTGGCATCTGAAGTATAGCTTAAGCTTGGAAAGGGTTATCACCTGAAGGCTGGCTGGGAGATGTCAACTGGACCAAACCAGCCTCTAATCTGTAGATGGTCTGAGCCAAACAGAGCAGGCTAAAGACAGGAGAGTCTAACAGAAGTTTAATTTCAAAGCCAGGGAAATGACTTGCAATAAGGAGGGGGATTAGACACATGTGCCAGGGACCTGCCCCTGAATGGGGAGAACCCAAGGCAGTGTAGAGAGATCTCCTTACTTATACCAATGGCTATACCAGGAGCTGTAGCCCTGACAATGAAGGGTAACAGCAACAATGAGACAAGTTTGATTCATAGCAGGGCTTCAGGACCAGAACATGGGTACTTGTCCAGTTCTTGTCCAAGCTCGGAGAAGCTCAGATGATACCTGGTGCTGGTCAAAGCAATACAATAATTATGTAATTTTGCCAGAAGGTGAGATTATCCAGAGGGTGAAAGCAAAGGATTGTTATTATGCCAAGATCAAAGCAATGATTGCTTGCTGGGCCTTAGCTCTGGAAAACAGGATGTCTCCTAATATCTTGACAGAGGTGACAAAAAGATTTTATCACAGCAGCTCATAAATACTATCTACTATGGACTGGAGGGATTTTGTTTTACATTTGTAGAGTTTCCAAGGATCAAGGATCTTTTCAAGAATTCAAGAAGTCTCCAATGCCTATGAATTTTATGCCAAGACCCACTGGGACATTTGTTTCCCCAAGTCAGTCATACACAGGCCATTATTGTCTATATCTGAAACTAATGTTTGAACTCAGGTGGTTCTCTTGTGAAAAGCAATTCCCAGAGGCTATGGACTCAGTTGAAACATTTATTCCTAGAGTTCACCTAAAAGTAACAACTGCAGAACAATATCTGAAGAACTACATTATATCACTAAGTAGAGACCTAATGCTGCTGCCTAGGCATCATCAAGGGAAGGATTCAAAGGAAGTCACAGGTGAGAGAAGGGTAGGCACATTTATATTGTTTAAAGGCAGCCTCTATATTCCATGCAAGAAAAAGAATTCTCAAATAGCTGTAAAATGATGCCTCTCCCCTGACCCCCCACAAAAAACGCTTCCCAGTTAATGGATGGTTAATGGAGGAGGAGCAAATGGATCAAAACTTCTGGTCAAGATAGCTGCATAAGCAGGAGGCAAATTATGCATCTTCCACATACATCCTCTAGTACAGAGGTTCCCAAACTTATTTTGCCTACCACCCCCTTTAAAAAATTACTCAGTGGCCCCTTGAAAATCTACTTTCTTTAACCCTTTGACATGTTTTCTAAAAATTTGCATCATTTACAAAAATATATATATATATATTTTTAAAAAGACACATCTTAAATGTAATAATTTATTGTAAATTTGTGTTTCTTTCCTGCATTGAAATTTTGGTGATGCAATATTGCATCATGTAACCATATAGTATCATATTTCAACAAGTCATTACACATACATATTCCTGCCTATGCATGCTGGACTTGCCAACAATGCAGGACACACTCATCTGCCAACACTTGCTTGTTAAGACCTGTCAGTAGATTTGACCACTGATCAAGTTATGATTTGCATTTTGTGTGTTTATTTAGAAAATAATGTAATCACAATGACTTAACTCTGTTACATAACTGATAAAATATGTACAAACGGTTTTTCAAAATTTTCTTCTCTTCTTTACTTGTGCTTCCACTGCCCCCTTATTTTTATTCAGTATCCCCCAATTGCACCAAGCACCCTCTGGATCTTTCCAGTACAGTATCACCCACTATGGGAACCTCTGCTAGCAAAAACCCGAAAATTGTACCAGACTGAATAATGATCAAGAAATTCAATGATAATTTACAATAAGTGACTTCCATTCCAGAACTATACCAAAATCAGCCAGAAACCTGCAGGTAATAAGAAAGGGATTGCTAGTAAAATCAACACCAACCTAGAAAAAAAAACAAAAAACAAAACACAGAGTCCCAACCAATGACAAGTCAGAGAAACATGTAGCCTGAAAGGCTCTGTGTCCAGAGACAGTAAGAGTAGAAGACCTCCCAGAGAAACCTTCAGCAAGGTCAGAATGTGATGGGCTGGATAAAAAGCTTCAGGGTATTCAGAAAGCCCCAGATTGGGACCTTGGAATTCCAGATGCCTGATAGCAACCAGAACTACTTGGCAGCATTCTGAGTTCAGAATGGTATGGAAGCATTCAGCCTGGGACAGCCCAGACAGACATCTAACACCCGTCCAGCGCAACTAGTCACGGCCAATGCAAATACTTCATATTGGGAAACCCCAGGGATCCACAGTACTGAGATCACAGAGAGACCTGAAGATCCAAAACTCTGAACCTCAAAAATCCATGAGAGACTAAACCTGGGAGGAAGAGTTCAGCTCAGGAACCCAGGTGACCCAAGGAAAGACCAAGCAGAGCCAACCACCGCACCCAAAAGCGCAGCAGAAGGTGAAGCCTGTTCTAGGTCAAAAGCCTCAATTCATGAGCAAGAGTTAAGGGAGATGAATATAGCAAAAAAGATACCATCAGTATGTAAAATAAGTGTCAATCTAGAAATTCCCCAAAAGAAAGAGAAACTCTGTAACCCCTGTAAGCAGGGAGTAAAATGAAGAAAGTGAATTTTCCCCAAGGACTACAAGAATACCTAAAAGGAATGAAGAAAAAGATAAAAATGAAATAAAACTCTTTAGAAAAAAATGGAAGGTAAATAAATAACTTAGAAGAGAAAGTGGCAAACCTTATCCAAGAAATGGAATTCCTGAAAACTAGAGTAGAACAAATAGAAAATTAATGACTCTATGAAACAGCAAGAAATATTAGAAAATTCCTGGCACCTTATGGGTGTTCTTGCTGTTCCTCACACACCACACTCTCTCTCCTGACAGTGTGCCTTCTCACTCTCTGTTCTCTATGTCCAGAATGCTCTGCCTCCTGGCTTCCCTCATTGTCTTTAAGGCCAGTAAAAATCCTACTTTCTACAGGGAACCTTTCCCAATTCCCCTTAATTCTAGTGTCTTTCCTACTGATTATCTCCGATGTATCCTGTATACTACTTGTTTGGACATAATTTTTTTCATGTTGTCTCCATCATTAGAGACAGATCTAATATGAGCTCTTTAAGAGCAGAGAGTAATTTTATCTTTCTTTGTGACCCCATTCTTTAACACAGTGCCTGGCACATAGTACGTACCTACTGAGTTTAAGGACTCACTGATTTAAATACATAATAGGTACAGACCTGCCTTTATTTCACCTGCAAATAATGTGCATAATATGTAAAAGACTCATTGTATCCCATAAAGTTTAGATACAGAAATGCATGGAGCTCTCAAATAGCCCATCAGCTCTTTCTGAAGGGAGCTGAATTTGGGGGTACTACTAGCAAGCCCTTGTCATTTTTGTGAGATTCTCTTTCCCATTGAGTCCTACAAAATCTCCCTAAGACTTTGGTTTAGATTCTTTCTGGGGGAAAAAAATGTTGCAGAGGCTGCTGAACCAGCAATACCCTTCCTGTTTCAAATATCCTGTTGGAAAAACACACAGGTTTTGCTCTCCAAGCAAGATGCTGTACAGTAATCATGCGAATAATTTTTGTCTTTCTCCAAGAAGCACACTGAATTAGGAAATCTCTCTCTAGAAAGTCCAGTCAGTGGGCAGCTTCCCCAACAAGACTCCACATCCCCAAGCCTCAGTTAGCTAATTATCATTCATTCTTGGGACCTATCAGCAAGGTACCTTTGGGTACATTCCTATACCTAATGGGTGGTGCCTTTCAGAAGTCTATCAAGAAAAGCCTTCACTTTGTAATCTCATCAGGTCAATGGGGAAATGCATCTAATTGATTAGAGAGTGTTTTGATTTGTCTGCTTTATAACAAGAAACCTGGGTTGTATTTCTAATACAAACACTAGTTTTGTGACATTGGATAAGTCACTAAAACCTAGTTGGGACTCAGTTTCCTCCTCTATAAGATATAAGGATTTGGCTAAAGGTCCCTAAGATCTCTAAAACCTGTTCAAACAATAATAAGATACTTCTGTGGCACCTTGCCCATCTACTCTCCAAATTGTAGGCTGGTTCCCTAGAGGATGGTTACCCTAGGCTTAAGATGTTCTTTTGGCTCTCAGAACTTAATTCTCAGATCCCCACTGATGTGTGAATGAATGAAAGATAAAACATTTATTAAGCACTATTTTCTGTCCAGAACTACTAAGAGCACTAAGATACAAATACTTTGGGAAGTCAAAGGGATCAGTCTAGCCATAGGGTATTGACACTTTTTTTCCAGTAGCAGTAATAGTGTTGATTTGATTACAGTTCCAGAGCTGGAAAGTGGGCAAGAAGGAAGAGGAGAGGGAGTGGGGAGGGCACATATGCTTCAGCAGGGTGGATGGCAATGTCCAGTGGTCTGCAGGTTGCAGTAGTGGGCAATGCAGATGACAAGAAAAGGGCCTGGGAGGAACATGAAGCCAGTTGAGACTGTCTAGATATAGTGGGCCATGTAATGCACTTAGCAATCAAAGCAAAAAAGACCTGAGGATGGGAGTTCTAGACCTAAAAGGATTAAGTCATTCAAAAGAGCTTATTAGCAAGGGAGAAGGTAAGAAAATGGCTGGAGGGCATCAATAGTCAGCAAGGGGATGCACGTAACTCAAAACAAAGGCATTTACTGCAAGAGCGTAATAAGACTTACAATCGACCACTCTTTGCCTCTTCCCCTCCCCCCAATAAACTGAGGGCACATTCTCCTCTAAACATATACACCCCTAATAGGGATTGTGAGAAAGTACAGAGATTAAACACGAGGGGAATAGAGTTGGGTGGGCAATTCAGACCTACCATGTTACCCTTTGTTGTTCTCTCATGGTGTCCTATGCTTCACTAGGCATATCACTCACTGAGCCTATTCCATTGCTCTTCTGGCTGGCCATGGTCGCTGAAGCTTCAGGAAGGAAAAGTTTTTAGCAAAGAAAAGTCCTGTGGCAAGATCACAGCTACATTCTTTTAGGAATAATGAGACCTCTTACCAGAGAGCCAGGAAGAAGACTCTTTGAGAAGGTTCCTGAAGTCTGCTCCTTCAGAGTCTTCTCTCTGAGATCCACTATCTCCCAAGCAGTAGAATACTTGAATTTCTTCCTAAAACAAACTTTCTTCCTGTGAAGTACATAATGGGAATATTTTCAACCCAATCCAAATTATGATGACTGTTATATATTGGCCTTCAGGCCATTCTCTCAGCAGAGATCAACTCCTGGTTTCCTATCCTCCCCAGCACCTTATGCTAGGGTGCTTCAACACCCATGTTGATGTTCCCTTAGACACCCTAACCTCCAACATCCAACAGTCGCCATAAATGCCGTGATTTACTTCTTCAGTCCATATCTGCTACATATAGGGAGTGGTCATATGCTTTAGACTTTATCATTTCTCGTAAGGGTTCCATTTTCCCAATGAAAAGTTTAGACATTAATCTATCTCACCACAAATTTCTATCATTCTATGGCTTCTCATGCCTCACCCCTCCTAATCCTATTCTTTGCCCTCACTTGTATTCACTATTTATATTTAAGTTGTTATCAAATCTCATCTTTTCTACCTTCACCACTATCTCCTGTATATGCCTTCCTTCACTCACATAGCTGCTACCGTGATACAGACCCTCGTTGTTGTTGTTGAGTCATTTTCAGTCTTATCTGACTCTTTGTGATCCCATTTGGGCTTTTCTTGGCAGAAGTACTGGACTGGTTTGCCATTTCCTTCTCAAGCTCATTTTACAGATGAGGAAACAGGGTTAAATAACTTGTCCAGGGTCAAACAGCTAGTAAGGATCTGAGGTCAGATTTGAACTCATGGAGATAAGTTTTTCTGACTCCAGGCCTGGCACTCTATCCAATGTACCACCCAGCTGTCCTTATTACCTCACTGTTTAGTACCCCCTCCCTCCCATATCAATCCATTTGCCGCTCAACTGCCAAAGGTATTTTCTTAAAGCTCAAGTCTGACCATGTCACCCTGCTACTCGATAAACTCCACTGTCTTCTTATTATATCTAAGGTCCAATAAAAACTCATCTATTTGGAATATAAAGCCCTTTACAACCTGGTCCCTTCCTTCCTTGTCAGTGTTTTTATACTTTATTCTTCCCTCTTCTCTCGTACATATACTCCATAATGTAACTATGCGGTCCTTCTTACTATTACTCATGTACAGCACTCCCTCTCATAACTCCATGCCCTTCCCTTCCTGTGTGCCTTCCCTTTATGTATTATGTATACACAACTTGATTCTTAGCAGAAATGGGAGGAGAGATTCTGAGTGTTGAAGAACTTGGAGATGAGCCTCTTTTATATATTTGTTCAGATTAAAAACAATAACATAATTGTCTCATATATCCAAAGTCATGTTAGCTTCAGTGCCTTTAGGGGAGATAAAGATCTCTTTTGGGAGAAACACAAGCTAAATTCTAATGTTCCTGGAGGAACTTCTGGGTGGTAGTAAAAAAAAAATCTAAAGTTCCTAGTGAGAAGGTTCTTGGTGAGGAAAGGTGCCATAGAGATTATTGTTAAGAGAGGCCTTCAATGTGAACCAGGTCAGTTATGTCAGGGTCCAGAAACCAAATGCCATGTGTTACATTTATTTTATGAGAGTAATGGAGGGCCCAAATAAATGTTAAGAATTCTCCCATTTAACCTGACGAAATTGTGGGGTATGACTGTTGGTAGAGTTGTGAACTGATCCAACCATTCTAGAAAGACTATGCCCAAAGGGCTATAAAACTGCGTACCCTTTGATCCAGCAATACTACTACCAGGTCTGTATCCCAAAGAGATTTTTTTAAAAAAGGAAAAGGACTTATATGTACAAAAATATTTATAGTAACTGTTTGTAGTAGCAAAGAATTGGAAACTGAGGGGGTGCCAATCAATTGAGGAATGGCTGAACAAGTTGTAGTATATGATTGTGGTGCAATACTATTGTGTCGTAACAAACGATGAGCAGGATGCCTTCAGAGAAACCTGAAAGACTTACATGAACTGATACAAAGTGAAGTGAGCAGAAGCAGGAGAACATTGTACAAGTAACAGCATTATTGCACAATGATCACCTGTGAATTACTTAGCTATTCTCACCAATAAAATGATCCGAGACAATTCTGAAGGACTTATGATGAAGAATGCTATTCACCTCCAGAGAAAGAATTGATGAGTCTGATTGTACAGCAAAACATACTTTTTTGCTTTCTTTATTTTTCTTGGGTTTTTTTTTTTTTTGGTCTGTGTTTTCATTCACAACATGACTAATATGGAAATATGTTTTACATAACTGCATATGTATAACCTATATCAAATTTCTTGCCTTTTCACTGATGGGGGATGAGGGAGACTAAGAGAGAAATTGAAAACGTGGAACTCAATACTTTAAAAAGTGAATGTTAAAATTTTTTTCTACATGTAATTGGGAAAAAAATTTGGAAACAAAGAAAAAAAAAAGAAATTCCAGGGCACGGGCCAATTTGAGTCAACTGGACATCTCCTTGTGGCTGTAAGGATGCTCACTCTCATTCTACTAGTCTGTAAGAGCTTTGAGTCCTTTAGGAAGCCCAGGACTCTGTGTTATATTTATATAATAATGAATATTGCTTATAGTCTAACCACATTTATTCACCAATGTCGAGTCAAATAAATAAACAAATAAAGAGGAAAGAGCCTGGGTATAATAGCTTATTTTCATCTTAGTTATGTGCTAACTTACTATTTTTAAAGGAGATCTCTCTCGTTACGGTAGAATATAGGTTTTCTTCCAAAAAAATATTTTATGGCTACCACAGAGACACAGGATAAGACACTTTGCCTTCAGGTTTCTCACTCCTTTTCAATTTTACTTTCTAATAATAACTGAACACGTATGTACAATGCACTACAGACCATACATGCATTACTTCCCAGACTATAGGAATTCTCATTATATATTATGTGTATGACTCACACAGTCAGTCTATCTTTATTGTTATCTTGCAGTGGAAGGAAAGCTGGATACTAATTCTACCCTTAGCTTCAATCCATACAGCCAAATGGTTATAGAATATTCCTGTGTTCTTGTGGCTTCCCACTACTTACTCTAATTCATTTCCATAGAAACCCCTAGGCAGCACATTCATGTCCTAAGGCTACATCTCCTAATTCTGTCAGACTGATCAGCAATGAAAATATTCATAAAGCTTCAAGTTTGGCAATGTAGGGAAATGAATTTTGTTGTTGTTGTTTTACTTTATAAAACACATTGTTCCAACCAACTCTTTCCTTCCCAAATACATGTTTCCCCCTCTCTAGAGAAAATTAACGCTTCTTGTAGGAGTTCCTTGACCCACACTTTCTCCCAGCCCAGCATCCCCACTCTCACTTCATTTGCCCGCACACCCAGCCTTGACCCCTTGGCCTGCCACCTTAATGATTCATTAGCCACCCCCGTAGAATCTCTGACTGTCCAGAACCTTTCTCGTTTTCAGTCTGCTCCTCCTCAAATGTGGTTGAATATCCCCCACCATGTGATTCCTCTACTTTTTATAAGAGGCGGAGAACAGAGAGAGTAAGGACACTGAATCATGAATTTCTTTCAACTGCTATACATTTATGCTAAAAAAGCCTTTGCCAAGTCCTTGCTACTCAACAATCTCTCACCTCTACATTGATTTACTCTCCTTCACCATAGTAACTGCTCCAAATCTTTCATTTTCTCCTCAGATATCTCTTGCAACCCCAACCATACTGACATGAATTACAGTAGATCTTTGTAATTTTCTAGTTATGGGCTAAAAAGAGATGTGGGTTTGCTATGTATCCAGAACATCATCTCTTAAGGTATATAGTTTGGTAAACAGTAGAAATCTGAAGTTCCGTAAATCCTATAATCCCAACTCTTCTTTAATTTATTTATTACTACTACTTTTGATCTAGATTTCTGATTCGATTATTGCTGAGAATTCTCTCTCTCCATCGTTGCAAAATCTGCATAGATTTAGAGAGTTGCACTGAGATGTTAAGTGACTTTCCCAGGGTCACACAGCTAAGACATGTCCAAAGAAAGACTTGGACTTACCCCCTGTCAACTACTACTCTGCCTTTCAATTGGATTTATGATACAAAAAACTGACAAGATCTACGACTGCAATATATGCAATTCCCTTGGTGGGGGGGCAAAGGAGTTTATTCTCCTTAATGATTTTGAGGAATGTGGCAATTACTCTTTCTGTTTCCATGATAGTAATAATCATAACTCATCTTTATATGGTCCTTTAAGGGTTTTTTGGTGTGCTTTCCTCATGACTGTGAGCTAGAGAGTTCATGTTCCATTATCATCTGAATTTTGTAGGTGAGGAACCTGAAATTAACAAATAGAAAAAAAAAAAAGAGCCTAAGCTGGCATTTGGACTGCTCCTGACTCCAGGTAACTCAGTGACACATATTATCTCTAGTTTGGGGTAAAATGTCCCACCAGCATCTTCAAAATGTATTAAGTACCCACCTGTGCCTATTGGTATCTGTGCTGGTGAGGCTCATAGCAAGAGCAATGCAGTGGGGATGCTATAACACAAAAAGAGAATCATCCCAAATACAGGGACTGTGAAGAGCCAGTTGCTATGATCACCAGAACCAACACTCTCATGATTTAAAGTAAATATTTGTCAGAACTAAAGATTCATTGTTAGCTAAAGCCGGAAGCAGAGAAGAATTAGAAAAATCATTAATTAGAGTCCTGCTTCTATTGCCAAGTCTAAATTTGTTTGTCTTAACTAGTCTACCTTCATTAAAATCAGGAGTAAAGTGTCCCCACATTCACTTCATTTAAGTCAAGGTCAGAGAGCCTATCAGAAAAAAAAAATAGTGTAGATAAATTTCAAGAGGAAATTTCAGTTTTACACATCTAGCAAAGATCCAAACTTAGGCAATATTTTTCATGTACTGTCTTTTCTAATCAAGGCATAAAGTCATCTTTAAGCAAATGACTGTACTTCATAGTAGAAGTCTACATAGATATCTGATCCATGAATTTGTTCATTGTTCTTCCCTAACGTTTGCTAACTTGCTAATTGTTTTTCTCTAATGTTAGTATTATAGATCATAGAATTTTAGATTTGAAAAAGGTCAAATAGATCAGAGTCACAGGATTAGATGATAATAGATGGAGAACTAAAAGGCAGGTAACAGGTTATTTAGTTCATTCTCCTCATTTTACAGACGAGGAAATCAAGGCCCACAGTTTTCCCAAGGTCTCATAGTAGTTAGCTACGGGCCTAATTTCCTCAATTAGAATTGGAGTAGCTCAGAGGTAAACCCATAGCAGAAAAACAATCCAGGAATCCCCTCTTATAACATTATAGATAAGTGATAATACAGCACCTTATTGAATATATTAAGTAAAAGAGAAAATTTTTCTTCCTTTAAAGGTAGCCTTGGGGGCAGCTAGGTGGTGCAGTGGATAGAGCACTGGCCCTGAAGTCAGGAGTACCTGAGTTCAAATCCGGTCTCAGATCAAACACTTGACACTTACTAGCTGTGTGATCTTGGGCAAGTCACTTAACCCCAATTGCCTAAAAAAACAGAACAAAACAAAAAAAAAAAAACAAATAAAGGTAGCCTATTCCACTTATAGGAAGTTCTAATTGTTTAGGAATTCTGCCTTATTTATAAATCTGCCTCAGCATAAATGCTCCTTAGTACTACCTTTCAGGGCCAAGCCATTACACACACACACACATACACACACACACACAGGACAACTCTGCAGATATCTTAAAGACGGCTATCATTTCCCTATTTATACTCCATTTTAGGGATTTCCCCCCTTACTCTACCTCACTATCTCCTAAGCTGTTTGTTATATCTTTATGAAAAAACTATATCCATATCTTTATCTACGTATATCCAGAAAGAGCAAAACTCCCTTATTTAAAATAAAAAAGAATTTCTATGTGAAAGTGAAAATTATGAATTATTTTTAAAGAATTATGAGTTATTTTTAAAAGAAATGCAGTTATTTTTAGGAACTTTCTGTATTAAAATTATATAAATGAATATTGATTTTTCCATTCCACCTGGCTCTGCCCAGGGTTAAAGTCAGAGGAGCAGGTCTTCCAAGACTCTGGCTAAAGTCTCCCAGGGTTTAATGTCATAGACTCATGACCAGGATCTGTGGTCAACTGTGGGAACTTTGAAAGGTCAGTAAAGGACCAGAGGCCAAGGGGCATATTTGACAATTAGGAGGAGATCCACACCAAGTTTTCAACACAGAGACAGAAAAGTCAGAGACATGGGACCCGTCTGTATATGTAGGGAAGCAGTAGGATTCTGGGAATAGAAATAGAAGTAATAGTCCAGGGCTAAAGTCACTGTTGGACAGCTAGAGCACTACACTTGGAATCAGGAAGACTTATCTTCATATCTTTGTGAGTTCAAACTGGCCTCAGACACTTACTAACTGTGTGACCCTGGGCAAGTCACTTAACTCTGTTTGCCTCAGTTTTCTCATCTGTAAAATGAATTGGAGAAGGAAATGGCAAAACCATTCCAGTATCTTTGACAAGAAAAGCCCAAGTGGGGTTACAAAAGCCCAAATTGGACACATGACTGAACAACAACAACAAAAAGCCAGAGTCAGTGAAACTTCTAATGGTTAGGTCAAAGGACAGGTCCAAAGTTGTTCAAAGAGTTTATGGCAATTTGTCGTGCTCAGTAAGATGAGAGCCTCTAGTATTTGTCTCACTCATCCAATATCTCTAAGCTCTTGAAGCTGTAAGGCTTCAGCTCATCTCAATATACCCTTGGATAGGAGGCATCTCTGTTGGGCAGATCAGTGAACACTCATGAAGATAATAAGTTAAATTAATGAGAAAATTGTAATTCTCACTAAATGTAGCATGTCAATGAATGTTCCAAGTCATGCCACTTATTGTGAACTTTTTTCCTAAATAATGATAATGCATCTTTTATGTGAATCATAGCAAATTACAAATTGGTAGTGACTAAATTACAATTATAGGAACATAAATTTAGAATTTATAGGGGCCTCAGAGGTGATATCTAGTCCAAATTAATGAAGTATTACAAAAGAGATAATTTTGTTTAACATAAAAATGACTTTTCTGAAGTTTCTTTCTATGGCTAATATTCTGTTTAGGAAAAATAACAGCTCAAAAGACACGACAGATTATGGCAAATGATCTGCTGTATTTAAATTCATGTTAATTTGGGAACATTAGAGTTAAATAATATTAGGTCAGTATGATGTATCCTATATTGCCACTCAATTATAATAAAGTTGTAATTAGCTCAAATCTAAGTATTCAGAACTGTCAAGTAACCAGAATGTTGAATCTTAAGAGATAGAGGCAAATGGCAGCAAGTTGATTTTACTTAAAGGATTTGGACAAACAATAACTCCTAAGGTCTGATGAGAAGTCAGGTCACATTTTGCTCTTTCTCCTATACCTTCTACAAGGAAAGTGTCAAAAAGTTCTGATCTGCAGAATAAAATAAATTAGATATAATTTCAATTACAAATCTAGTTTCATCTTATACTATATCTAATATTGCTTTACCTTATAATATAAAAGAAAAAAGGCAGATTTGTAATTGATGTCTAAATTATTTAATTCTAACTAATATGAGATATAGGCATTCTAATATATGTGTTTTCCATTTCCACAGATGACTAAAATGGAAAGAAATGTGCTTACACTGAAAAAAGAGAGATTAAAGTTAGGAAGAAGAAAAAAATCCCTATTCTCAGGATGATTAACCATTAAAAACAGACTGATGTTGAGATTAGCCAGTTTTCTATCCTCTAAGTCAGGAGAGGGGAGCTTAATTAATTTTTTTAATTTAAATAATTTTTATTAAGCATATAAATGGTGAGCAGAACACTGTGCTAGGAGCCAGAAGAAATTCAAAGGTTTGATAAGACACAGTCCTTTCTTGTAACTTATTGTATAAATTAGTGTGAAGACACATACATAGATTATAAATGCCAAATGCATTTACAGGTTACCCCAAAAAAAGGACTAGGTGAGGTTGGGGGTGGGGGATATGCTTTTCTTTTTCTTTTTATGATGGAAGATTTGAGGGAAGGCGACATTAAGGTGGTGGCACTTCAGTTGGGCTTTAAGTGATAGTTAGCCATTCAATAGGTGAAAAAGGGGAGGAAGGACATTCTAAGTGCAGTAGAGGGTCCAGAATGAACAATGGCACAGAGTCGGTAAAGTTCAGGGCCTTTGTGGAGGGTGGAGAGTAATACAGTTTGCCTGGAGCATCGAGTGGAAGTTGAAGATCAATATGCAATGAGGCTGGAAAAGTCAGGTGATACTAATCATGGAGGCCAGTTAAGGGAACCTAAACTTTACTAAGTAGGAAGAAAGGAATCTCTAAAGATTATTCTCTGGTAGGGGAGTAAAATGACTGTATTTATTCATAAGAGAGATCATTCTGCTGGAGGCATGAAGAATTAGATTGGAAGGGAGAGACATTGGACTTGGAATGGGATGTGTTAAATTAGGAGATTATTACATTAGACCAACCTGGTGGTAATGAGGACAAGTATTAGGCTAGCGACTGTGGTAATAGACAGGAGGACGTGCAAGGACAAAACATGGCAAAGGTAGAATTGATAGGACTTCTTACGTGACTAGATATTAGAATTGAGGGAAAGGGGGAAAGCCGCAGATAACACGGTTTCAAATATCAGAGAGTGGGTAAATATTGGTATGACAGAAAAAATGAAGTTAGAAGGTGAAGAACGTTTAGGAGAAGATGGTAAACCTGATTTTGGACGTTCCAAATAGAAGTGCTTGTGGGACATGCAGATAGTGCTGTCCTGGAGGCAGTTGTCGATGCAGATTCTGTTTCAGAAGGTATTCTGAGATGCTGAGCCTGAATAGATCCTATTTTTGTGTATGGTACCATTGATAGATCTGGCATGACACACATAAGGGTGAAGTGGGCTAGGGGAGGGGGAAAGAACATTTTTGAATTTTGCTTCCCTGCAAAGGAAAGGCAAGGAGAATTCAAGAAGCATGCAGATTAAGGAGAGCATGGAACCATAGCAATTCCCACCCTGCCCCCCCCAACAAAGTCTTTAAAACTTGTCCCACCAAAATCTCAGGGACACATCAGACTATTTACAGCTTTTCTGTTCTTATCTATCACAAACTCTAAGATGGCCTATCCTTTTCCTACCAAGGTATTCAACATTTCTGTTTTGGCAAAAAGTTGCTCCTTATTGGTCAAAATCACTTCAATAGCATTTTCTTTCTTTGCCTTTACCTTTTGAAGAATAGAATAAATGATCATTTAGGCTAGTCAAAAAATCCAGCAGATTTCAGAACAGTTGAAGTCCCCCATTGTACCGATGTTTACTTCCATGCCAAATTTGTGATCCATTTCTGAAATTCACCATCCATTTCCTCTTTCTGGCCTGGTGGTTTATAGTATATATGCACAACAACATCATTTTTGTTCCTTCTAACATTTGTCCTGTTATATTCTCTGCCATGCATCCTCATGCCAATTCATAGATTTTCTCACATAAATATAACTTCTTGATAAACAAAGCTATTCTATTGACTCATTTTATCTTTTATATTTCAGTCACACAAGAAGATACACACACACATACACACACATGTCCAGGAAACATATAACCAGAAAAGGATACTTCTAATCGTATAGAGAAAGCATAGGATAAGATGGGTGATCCAAGTGCTTCACTACTAGAGTATTGAGTAGATACTCATTGGAAGATTTATGGGAAAACAAGGACAAGGATCTCACAGGATGAAAAGAAACAGGTTGTGATTACACTAGAGACAAAAGTATTCACATAATATTCATATCTGTTTAAGTAAGATCCTTTTGAAAAAATTCCCCCCTTCCATTGACAGATTCCAGATCAGATTAGAAAAAGCATTTATTAAGCACTTATTATGTAGCAACCATTGTGCTAATTTCTGGGGATACCAAAATGAAAAAAATGATAGTTCATTACTCTAAAAAGCTTTTGGTCTAATTTGGGGAGACAACACATAAAGACAATGTGAGAAATGGGGGGAAGGAGGGAAATAGTGTGGAGTTGGAGAACATTGGAGAGTGTGTCTAGAGGGGGATGAGTATGACTGAGACTTTTTATGAAATTCCAGTCACTAGTCATATTTCTGGAAGCATTAGTGCTAACTTTCAGTTGAATTTTACCTCTCAAAGTAAGATCTTTAGTTCTTTTTATCATCTGTACTCAGGACATTTGTTTATACACATCTTAGAATGTGAATGTTACTACTGATCCTCTTCACAAATATTGTAAATTACTGAGATTTACCACTGGTGCTCTTTATCAATTAATCAATCAATTAGCTAGCATTTGCTAAAGTGCCTATTATGGACCAGGCACTGTGCTGGGTATGAGAATTGAAATACCAGAAAATGAAACAATCTCTCATTGCATAGAGTTTTCACTCTCACAGGAAAGACACCAAGTACATATATAGGAATGAAGAAAATAAATGTTATTTGTCCTTCATTTTCAAAGAGGACCAATGATATCATGATGTTGCGATAAAATAGCAGATGATGGGTGATGTCTTAACTTGTGAATTAATTGGATTTAAGTGAAGCAGACTTGTACAAAGTCCTCAGCCTCACTCTCTTCCAGAATTATTGAAGTCCAGTGGCAGGACAAAAGTCAAGATGACTGGTGATGACCCTGAATGAAGTGGATGACCTCAGTGTCTTTGATGTTTGACCAAGCTCTAAGAACTCCACAGCACCTGCTTTATGGCCTTTGGAACAAATTGTTCTCATCCAACCATTCTGCTGGGGGATGTCTTCACATTCTTGGGGTAGACACTCCCCTAAATCATCAATGGTTTTGAGGTCCTTTGGTTACTGTCAATTTGATTTAAACTGTCTGCCAAGATGGTTTTGTGGGGTATGGCTGCTGATCATGCTAAAGCTTCTTGGAGCCACAGGTGAGATTTGGGTGATAGACAGACACCAAAGGTGGATAAGCAGCCCTGAAAAGTTAGCCCAGAAAAGTTATCAGGGAGTTGCAGAGTTTAGAGTAGTTTGGAAGATCAAAAAAGGCTTCATGTAGGAGATAACACTTGAGTTTTGTCTTGGAGAGGAAAGAGATTCTATGAACCAGAGGTAAAGAGGAAGAACATTCTGGGCCTAGGGCATGACCAATGCACAAACACAGAGATGGGCAATGGAGTGCTATGTATAAACAACAGAAAGGAGGGCAGGTTGACTGGACTACAGAGTGGAGGAGGAAGAGTAATGTCCAAGGAGTTTAGAAAGAGGTCAAGACCACATTGGGAAGGAAAGTTAAACAAATGAATTTGTATTTTATATCTGGGGTGATAGGAAGCTATAGATATTTACTGAATCAGAGAGTGATATGATTATCTCTATGCTTTAGGAAAATCATTTTGACAACAATGTGAAGGAAAGACTGGAGTGGGAAGAGATTTGAGCTGGGGATACCAATTAGGAGGTCATTGAAATAATTTAGATGACAGGTAAGGAAGTCTTGAACTATGTATAATGGTATTTGTGTGATTAGAAAGGAAGAGGCATATGTGAGAAATATTGTGGGAGTTTTAATGGCAAGATTTAGCAATTGATTCTTAGCAACTGTCTTTTAAGGAAGAGTGAAGAGTCAAGGAAAATACCAAGGTAAACCTATGATACTGAAATAATTGTGGAGTTTTCAATAGAAATAGGGAAGTTTAGAAGAGGTGTGGGCTTGGATGGAAAGATAATGAGTTGCTGAGATACAATTTCATACCTATCAGATTGGCTAACATGACAGAAAAGAAAATGACAAATGCTAGAAGGGATGTGGAAAAATTAGGACACTAATGCATTGTTGATGGGGTTATGAACTAGTTCAACCATTTTGTAGAACAATTTAGAACTATACACAAAGGGCTATAAAACTGCCCATACCCTTTGACCCAGCACTACTAGGTTTGTATCCTAAATATTTATAGTAGCTCTTTTGTGGGGGCAAAGAATTGGAAATTGAGGGGATGCCCATCAATTGGGGAATGGCTGGACAAGTTATGGTATGTGATTGTGATGGAATACTGTTGTGCAACAAAAAATGACAAGCAGGATGGTTTCAGAAAAAAACCTGGGAAGTCTTATATGAACTGATGCAAAGTGAAGTGAGCAGAACCAGAAGGGCATTGTACACAACACCAATATCGCTAACAGTGATCACCTATGAAAGACTACTCTGATCAAAACAATGATCCAAGACAATTCCAAAGGAACCATGATGAAAAATTCTATTCATTTCCAGAGAGAGAGAGAGAGAGAGAGAACTAAAGAACCTGAGTGCAAATTGAAGCACACTTTCTTCACTTTCTTTATTTTCCTTGGGTTTTTTTAATGTGTATTTTCTTTTGCAACTTGGCTAATATGGAAATATGTTTTGCATGACTTCACATGTATCATGGATATCATATTGCTTGTCTTCTCAAGGGGTATAGAAGGAGTGAGAGAGAGGAAGAAAATTTAGAACTTAATTTTTTTTAAAAAGAATGTTAAAAAAATTTAAATGTAACTGGGAAATATTTAATGAAATAAAATATATTTTAAATTTTTTTAAAGAAAGATAATGTGTTGAAGATTGGGAAAGATTGCAGAGCATGAAAAAGTGATACAGCCAAACTCTCTCTTACAACTACTCCAACAAAGGTAAAGGAAGAGCAACAGACAGGGTGGTAATTGGGAAATCCAAGGAGAAATCAAAGTGGATCAGTTTTCAAGCCCATGTTAGCACAATAAGATAGCCAGACAGCTATAGGCACCAGGGAATGGATTTACTAAGAAAGGTTCACAGAGAGCCTTTCAGTAAAGCTACTGGGTTTGGATCTGTGGCTTTACGTGGCTGTACATGGGGCAAGGAATAGGAAGAGGAGCAAGCCAGTAATTATGTTGCTCTGACCCTAAGTAATGCCCTTGATCAAGCATAAATTGATTAACTCCTTACTCTCTTGGAGCCTCACTTTTCTAATCTGTAAAATGGGAATAATAATACCTGTAGTACCTGCTTTACAAGATTGCCGTAAGGATCAAATGAGAAAACGTATGTAAGGTAACTTCCATACTTTGAAAAGCATTGTATGAATATTAGCTCCTATTATTACTCTCATTATATAGATGAGAAAACTGATGCCCAGAGAGGTTACATGATTTGCCCATGGTCACACAGTCAGCAAATGACTGGATTTAAGTCTGGACCTGAACACAGGTCTGTTCTTTGACTCCAAATCCAATGCTCTGTCAGCTAACAAGTGTTAATAACAATTGAAAATTAAACTCTTTCATCAAGATAAGCATAAAATATCTTTATATTGTCATTTTCATATGTTGTCTTTTTTTTTGAACCTGCCTAGTGTTTTCATTAATCAGTTGACCCAGTTCTGTGATCTGTTGTCATCCACCACTAAGGAAGCACTGGCCATAGTTAAGACAAATTGATGAATTTCAATCAGTCCCTAAAATGTGTTTCAATGCATTAAGATTATATAAACTCTTACTAGTGAATTACTTGTCTGTTTATTATCTTAGGACTCACATTTGGTATTTAATTAATACTAAATTCTTCCCATAATTCAGAAGAATAATTCCATGTTCCATGCTATCCTGAGTGTCTTTGACTCTGATTAATTTTAACCCAAATGACACTTCTTTTTTAAAATGTTCAAGTATTTCATTTACCTCTAAAGAGCTGAGGATTGCCCTAAAGTAATAGTAATGCAACAGTGACCATGATGATCGATCTTTATGCTAAATGATTTATTTAAGTTATTAAGCTTACATTAGGTAGATTCCTAGTACCACCACCACCACCATCCTCCCAGCCAAGAAGATATTTAGTCAGTTTTTTCCCAAGACCTCATTATGGTGATTTTGCACACTTTCTAATGTACTACACGTTGGAAGTGTTTTCCTTTAGCGACAAGCAAGAATGATATTTTAAGGTTCTGTTTCTTTAAAGAAAATTCATCTGTTGGAGTACAGTGAGTCTATAGACATTTACTACTCACCTACTTTGTGTCAAGTGCTATTCAAGGCATTGGGGATAGAGAGGCAAAAATGAAATATTTGCTGCTCTCCACATTCTATTAGGAAAACGATATATACAAAATACATATAAATTAATTTCAGGGAAAGGTATTAGCAGCTAAGCGGATCAGGAATGACCTTAAATAGGCAGTGGTTCCTCTGCTTAACTTTAAAGGAAGCTAGACATTCTTAGAGGCAGAAGTGAGGAAGGGGCATATTCCAGGTATAGGCAATGGCACAGAGATAAGAGACAGAACCTTTTCTTTAAAGAAGAGAAGCCAATCTGGCTAGAGCATAGGAGTGTATGAAAGGGACTAGTGTTTTAGCAGACTAGAAAGATTTGCTGGAACTTGACCATGAAGGGTTTTAAATGGAGACAATAGGGAGCCACTGAGACTTCTTGAGCAGAGGAGTGGCTTAGTCAGAGATACACCTTAGAATATCACTTCTGTAGCTGTATAGAAGATGTACTGAAAAGGTAAGAAACCTAAATCAGGGATACCAAGACCTGAACCAGCATAAGTGAAAAGAAAGAAGCAGATATTAGAGCTGTTGCAGAGGTAAAATTAAGACTTAGCAACTGAATACATACCTCAGAACATGAGGTGTTGAGTAAAACTCTAAGACTGAGAACATGAGTGACTGAAAGTGGTAAAAGTTGGGAGGAATGAATAGAATTGGTGGTGGTAGTAAAGGCAACCATTCCAGCTGACCAAACTCATCCTTTCTTCTCTTTTGCTATTTCCAGTAAAGATTTATGAGGATACATTACTGAAGATCAGTGTAACACACTGACGGTTATGTCACCAAGAATGTTACAGTTGGTCTTTGAGGTTCATTGCTGACTTCTCCCCTCTCTTTTGCCTCTGGAGCTTTAGGTAGTCACATGCAGTTAGCTCATTTTTACCTGAGGCAATATAATATCCCCTCAAGTTCATGTAATCCCCTCCTCTGCTGTTTTACAGAGTTTATATTAAAAAGAAGTTAGGCATAATAGAGCCTCCAGTTAGGAAAATTCCTAACATTTAGGCAGAGGTTTGGATCTGCCTTCAAATTTATGTTCACCTCTAGCTAAACTCTGGCATCTGTAGCATTGAGGCAAACATTCAGATTACTGGAAAATGTCAAGGTAAAGAAACATACTGAACATGTTACGATATTTGTTGTTGGAGGGGAACAGGAAGGGAAGTTGGGGAAGAGCAGAGCTTTTCTTGGCGCTTGCCCCAGCCCTTGAAGAAGTGAACACCACTGGAGGCTCCAGGAATATTCTGCTCTCAGATGCCTGCAGGTGATGATGTTGATCCCAAACTTTCTCTTCTCCGGCATAACTCAGTTCACCTTTTGCTTTCTCCTTTTTCTTAGAGTTGTTCCTAGGAATGGGAAGGCTGATTATTGTGGCTGCTATTCCACTGTTGAGATCCCTACCACTTCATCTCATTCTGTTTCTTAAATATTATGTATATCTCTTCAGGAGCTCTGGGGTCTGAGTCAATTCCACCTCAAAGACAGAAGTTCAAAAATGCTTGTTCCTCTGAACTACAAATCTCGACACCAGTCAATTCTCAAACTTTTTAGATGACGGTATAGTTGTTCAAGGTTCCCTTTCCATGTATTAGCAGACTAACTATATCAGGGAAGGCTCAGGAGGAGTCTATAGATCAGGAGTTGTTTGGTAGGAGCATGATGCCGTGTCTGATATGGGTTTCTATTCATGCCTCTGATCCTGCTACAGGGCTGCGTGGAGGTATCAGCAAGTAAGAATTTTGCCACAGCTTAAAGATAAGGATTGAGACCATGTAGGCACTGAGACTATCTGGTCAGAGCTAACTGAGTCATGGTTATTATAGGCTGGTTTGGGTGATTCTACCTTAACCTGGGAGAGTGCAAATCTAGCCCTAAGTGATTGGATAAACCCCAATGTATTTCTTGATGCGGATTCAATTGTAACCTGTCTCCTCAGGCCAGAAACCTGAGGAATTATCAAAATGGAACCCATTTCCCTTGCAAGTCTGGTGTAATCCTAACCTGGCCTTCTCAGAGTCCTCCAGAGGTTCAGGGTGGTGGACCAGCTTTTGTTCATTAATATGTGTCTGGCACATTAATGTTCCCAATGACAAATATCTATGGTGACATTAATTGTACATAAATATTATATGCAGTTTGGCATGGAGAGATAAGAAATAGAGTTGAAAGTTTTCAGTCCAAATATACCTTCTTCTCCTTTTTCACAACAGATTCAAATCAAGGTCTGGATAATGAGGGAGATAATCATTCTAAGGAGGACTAGTTAACCACCCAGTTTCTGGGTAGAGTTGAGAACTCTATGTATAAAAAACCTCTGCTTGGGAAATAGAATGGAATACACATTGAAACAATGACATGTATTCCATACAGCTACAATTCAAACTTGTTTCAAAATAATAGCTAGCATTTACATAGGGAAGGGAGAGGGAACAAGCATTTATATAGTGCCTATTGCGTTTAAAGCATTATGCTAAGTGCTTTTTACAAATATTGTATCTTTTGATCCTCACAACAACTCTACAAAATGGATACTTTTTATAATCGCTATTTTACAATTGGATAAACTGAGGCAAACAGAGGTTAAATGACCAGAATCAATCAGCTAGTTAAGTGTCTGAAGCCAAATTCTAACTTAGATCATTTTGACTCCAGGGCCAGTGCTCTACCACTGCTCTACCAGTTGCCTCAGTTTTAAGGTTTGCCAAGCACAGAACTTACTTAGCACAGGATCTGGCACACAGTAGGGGCTTATTCGATGCTTATTGTTGACATGTCTTATTTAACTGGAACAACAGTTCTGTGAGATTGGAACTATTATATCCCCATTTTGCAGATGAAGAAATTGAGACTGAGAAAGATGTTAAGTAACTTGTCCAGGGTCACACAACTAAGTAGGTGCCTGAGGCAGAATTTGAACTTGTTTTCCTAACTCTAAGTTCCATTTCCTATCCATTTCACCACCTAGCTGCCTAAAAAAGCTAACTAGCAAAATTCAATCACTTTGGTTTTACAGAACAAGAATTCCAATTAGCAAGTGACGAGGAGGAAAACAAAAACAATATGGATAATGTTCCCTATTAACTAAGCAAGCCATGCCCTCCTTAGTCAACCCAGGTTGCAGGGGGGCAGTTGGCAGCCTAAATGAAGCAGCTGATGGTAAACATCTGGTTAGATGTTCAAAGGAAGGAAAGATGAAAGCCAGAAAGGGATGTTTTCCATAAGGACTTAAAGAGAAAGGACAGAAGCTTTCGCCTTCCAATCCTCACTGGCTGCAGAAAGATTATGTGAAAGGAAGATCATTGTCTGTATCTAATTCACTGGTTCCCACTGTGACCTTATCAAAAAGTAATCTCCAGGTAGCCTAGGCTTTCCCAGAAGATGGATTCCCCACCCCACCCCTGCCCCCCTTTATTAAAAAAAAAATCAGTACATACATGTTAACCAGAAGTCTCCAGGGTTCTTGGAATTTCTATTAAAATTCCAGTTGCTACTCCAGGAATGTCTTTTTCAATCCTAGTTTGTGTTCACAATTCCAAGCTATCATTAAATTTGCTCAGTTTTCATCCTAGCTGCAACAGAAGTGGTCATTTAGTGTCTCTAGCTTCCTTTATCACCAAGACTATGATGGAAAATGGATATCTTTTGTCCATGGGCAGCTATTCTCTCTCTCTCTCTCTTCTTTTTTTTTTTTTTCGATCAACTACCACTTCTGTGTCCACTGACAGAATTATTAGTGGATCTTTGACCATGTACTAACCTACAGGTCCACTACTAGACCCTATAATTATCAATGACTGTTCTGCTTGTTAACTCGTATGGTTCTAAATTTATCACTCAGAAGAAGTTATTGTCACAAAAACACCATCCCCACTGCTGTGTCAGGCTGGCAATTTCCTGCCCCATTGTTTGCTTCTCTACGGATCATTTCCATGTCAAGGAGTTTTTGAATCTGATCATTATCTACTGCTATTCGTTTGCACTACTCTCCTTAATTAATGAAAATGTCACCGGATTTAGAGAAGATGTACATCATCATCACCAACACTGATTGAAAGAATGTCTACTGCATGCAAAGTGTTGTGTTAGGCACTGCAGATGTAGAAACTGCAAGGCACAATCACTACCCCTAAGGAGTTTGCAATCTAGTTGGAGAGACAGGGCATATACAGTATATGATACTTAATATTTGTACTTATCTAGAAATTAATTTTTTTAAATTGCTGCAAAGGGCCTCAAAGAAGTACTGTATCAAAAGGGTCACGTCCCAGAAGGAATTTGTTTTTTTTATATTTTATTTCTTTTTGATTTTTCTTATCTAATTATGTAAAACCAGTAAGAACTGAGGAAAAGAGATGTTTTTTTATCCTGTATTTTTTTTTAAAGAAAAAAAGGTTAATGTCTTTCAGATACTGTGATCATTTCCTGGTTTGGACAAAGATTACCTGCATGACCTTGTCATTGCCATGTAGATGATTCCTAGATCAATATATTCAGCCCTAATCTGGACTTCCAGTCTGGCATTCCCAAATGCCCTTTTGGTATCTCAAATAGAATATCCCATAGGCATCTCAAACTGAACATGTCCAAAAGAGAACTCATTGGATTTTCCCCCAAAATAAATCCCTCCCCTATTCAATTTCTCTATTACTGTTGAGGGAACTACCTTCCCAATTACCCAGGTCTGTAACCTTGGTATCATCTTCAACTCCTCTCTCTCTCACTCAGTTCACATGTCAAATTTGTTGTCAAGTCTTGTCATTTCTACCTTTACAACATCTCTTGTATTCATCCCCTTCTCTCCACTCACAGCCACTACCTGGGTGTAAGCTCTCACTAATCCTTACTCTTGGATATATTGCAATAGCCTTCTGATTGGTCTCCCTACCTCGAGTTTTCCCCTGACTTTTACTCATTCTTAATACAGTTGCCAAATTGAGTTTCTAAAACATAGGACTAACTCTGCCTTCCCCCTTTTCTACCCCTTCCCTGACTCAATAAACTCCAATGGTTCTGGATTGCCTCCAGGATGAAACATAAAATGCTGTGTAGAACATTGAAAGCTCTTCACAACCTTGCACCTTCCTATCTTTCGAGTCTTCTTACACTTCATTCTCCTCCACATACTTTACAATCTGGCAACACTTGCCTTCTCACTGCTCCTAAAACATGATACCCATCCCCCAATTCTGTACCTTTGCACTATCTGTCCAGTGTTATACCCAGTGTTCTTTCTCTTCCCCTCTATCTCCTGGCTTCCCTGGCTTCATTTAACACTCAGCTCAAATTCTGCCTCCTGCAGGAAACTTTTTCCAGTCTTCCAATGCCTTTCCTCTGGGATTCCATTTCATCTGCTCTGTGTGTATATTAAATGTACCCAATTATTTGCATTCTGTCTTCCCCGTTAGAATGTGAATTCCTTGTGAGCAGGGATCCTGTCTTTGCTTTTCTTTGTTTCCTCCATATTTAGCCTGGTACCTGAAGCATAGCAAACACTTAATAAATAATGTTGACCAGCTGACTGACATTTATGGTATACTAATCAAATACCTCTCATTTAAAGTTTTGCTCATTTTAAACTCATGATAAAGTTTTGTTGTAAGCATGAATTAATTACTGATAACAACATCCATATAAGTTGTTTTAACTTTCCAGTCTTCTGACACCTTACTCCCCAACATGCACTCTTCAGTCCAATGATACTGGCCTCCTGGATGTTCCAAGAACAAGACACTCCATCTCTTGGCTCTGGGCATTTTCTTGGGCTGTCCCCCATTTCTAGAATGCTCTCCCTCCTCAACTCTGCCTACTGAATTCTCTGGTTTCCTTGAAATGCTAACTAAAAAGCTAACTTTTAGAGGAAGACTTTCCCAACCCCTCTTAATTCCAGTGCCTTCCCTCTCTTAATTATTTCCTATTTATCCAGTATATAACTTGCTTTATATATATTTGATTGCATGTTGTCTCCCCAACTAGGTTATAAGCTCCTTGAGGGCAGATACTGTCTTCTGCCTCTTTTTGTATCCCCAATGCTTAACACAGTGCCTGGCACATAGTAAGTACTTAATAAATGTTGATTGATACATTAATTGATTATTATTAGTTAACATTTATCAAAAACTTATCAGATGTTCTGAATCCTGTCTATTATTAAAACAAATGATCAACCCTTATCTCTGAATTTGTTGACAAGTTAAACAGCAAATAAGATAAACATACCACATAGACACTTAAGAAGTATTTTTGCCTTCAGTCATTTTTTTCCATTCTTTACTCTATCCATTTTATAGTAGTAGTGAGGCAATTGAAAGATAATTTTATATGCAAGGAGATCAGAAATGCAACAGCACTTCCAACTCAGTGCAATGGTTCCAATCTTCTGGATCACACTTTTTTATAGAAGCGCCATGGATTTTTTCTTTAGTGCTATGATAGCCAATTATATGTAATACTTGTCATACATGTGACCTGTGTTGGAATTTTCCTCTCTTCTTCCCCAACATTCATTTTTTCTTTGGCCCATGATGACTTAGGAAAATAGCTTCCTTTCTAATTCCAGGGAACAGTAAAATATATAACCTCTACTTGGGCTGTTAATTAGGATAAATTAGATAAATAAAAATAGATAAGGCCTCTGTTGAGCACATACTACATGCCAGGACACTGTGCTAACAAAAGCAATAAGAAAAATAGTTCCTGCCTTCAAGAAGCTTACATTTTAGAAGCAGAAGACAGCACATGGGAAGGAGAGGGCAAAATATTCACACAGGGCTGGAAGGAAAGGTGGGGAGGTGGTCTGGGCTGGAGTATCATGGGCTGGTTCTGGTTTGAAAAGAGCGTGATGGCTGGCATGTTCAATTGGAGAAAGAAGCCTGGAAGGAACATATGGAAGGAAACGTTGCCAGTTTAAGAAGGCCTGCTAGGACAGAGGTGGAGAGTCAGTCTGGGGCATCATGATTTGAAGACTAATAACAAGTTTATGTAATTTGATAAACCCATCCAAATAACTGGAGGTAGTGCTTCAGTGGAAAGAGCCCAAGAAGACCTATTCAAATCCTGCCTCTGTTACTTACCATCTGTGTGATATTGGGCAAATCAGCTAACTGCTCTGAGTGTCTCAGTTTCTTCATTTATAAAACAAAGGATTTTTCACCTGATAGCCTTTAAAGTCCTTTCTGGCTCTAAATGTGTAATCTTATGCTCTTTAATGCTTGAGGACTATAAAATGGGGGACACTTGGGGTGTCACATAATGTCTTATCATTTGAACCAGAGGTGGAAAGTACATTGAAGGTGGAAGAATGATCATCTACCTGAGCCTTGGGACCTTTGTTAAACAGGATTAGAAAAAAACAAGAATTATAAGGAATAACTCCAAGAACAGTTTCAAGGATGGAGGATATGCAGCTTAGAATCACTGAATATCAAAGTTGGAAGGGAACTCAGAGGACTTTCTAGTTCCACTTACATCAGCCCAAAAATGCTCTCTATAAAACCTGCCCCACGGTCAGCCAGCTATCGCTTTTGAACAATTTTAATTTGGGTATGGCTATCCTTCCAAGTAGCTTAAATCTGCCTCTTAGCCATTTCCACCAATTTCTCTCAGTTCTGCTTCTGAGGCCAACCCAAATATGTCTAATACCTCTTCCATTTGGCAGAATATCAGATACTTAAAGACAATTATTTTTCTTTTTTCCAGGCAAAACATTTTCATTCCTTTCAACCAGTCCTTGGATGCCCTAATCTTAATACCCTCTTTCTGGTTGAATTCTGGTACAAGTAAGTCCCTTGTCTCATGCCCTGTTGCTAAAGCCACGAATCTAGCTCAGAAAGATCTGTGACCTCAGCCAGATGGCAATGGGCTACCTAATGGCCATGATAGCATCTTAAGAGTGGATACCTGCAAAAAGCTGCCATTAGTGGGCAGTCTTGCAAATATATCTCAAGTATATATGTCTGAGTGAGTCCAGGGGTTTACTGATGCCAGTTCAAATTAGCTCTCAAGACCCAATTGTTAAATCTTCAGTGTGGGCACTTACAGCTCAGAAATTGGCAAAGGCTGCAACTAAGGGTCTGATTTATTGTTTTGTTGACAGTCTAGCATCTTAAGATGGAGAAAATGTTAATTATGCAGATTAACTTTCAATTGTGTTGGATGTACATTTCTTTTTTCAGAGAGGTAGATGTTAAACATTTATCAGTACGCTATTGGCTAAAGATTCTATGAAAGCATACCGTGAGTGACTATGAAGAGAGAATACCAAGAGGATGGCATGAGTGGCCCCTCTAAATAAGGATGGAAAGAAATTGAAGTATGCTTTTAAAAATTCCATACATATAAAAATATAACCATGAGATATACACACACACACACACATACAAACATATATATGCATATATGTATATGTATTTATACACATATATATGATGTATCAAAGAAAAACTGATTAAATCTTAAAGTTTTATTAAAAAGGAAATAGTAATCAAAGCATAGTGTATATTATCCTAGTATGAAGGTTCCTTCATGCTGGAATAGATCATGGCTCCTTTCAGGTAGCCTTGATTTTGGCAGTGGGGGAGGCAATGAAAAGCTTTTCAGTTTTTCTTTTCCCTTCCTTCCTTCCTTCCTTCATTTCTTTCTTTCTTTTGTTCTTTCTTTCTTTCTTTCTTTCTTCTTTGTATTATGGCACCAGGAGAAGCAAGACTTTCTCCAATGTTAACCCCGGTCATTTGTGCTATTAGCATCTCTTTTACATGGGTTACTTATATCTGCATATGGGTCTGTTATCTTAATAGAGGGGACACTTGCTTCACTGTTGTAAGTTATATCCTGACTGCATTTTCTTACACTGGATGATTTGTTTTTTCATGGTGGTTGTTTGTCTTTCATTTGGAAGAGAACCAATGACATTACCTGTGATGCTTGACTCATCTGTGAATTGGATTTAAGTGAGGAACAGTTGCACAAAGTCACTCTCTCTTTCAGAGTCATTGAAGTCCAGTGGCAAGAAAAAAGTCAGAATGACTGGCAATGGCCCAAGATGCAGTGGATGACTGGCATCTTCCACATCTGACCAAGCTCTAAGCGTTGCACAGTGCCTGCTTCAGCCACCTTCGTGGCCAGTGGAACAAATTTTTCTCATCCACCCATTCCACTTGGAGAAGTCTTCACATGCTTCAGGTAGACATCCCCTTAATTCACCAATGAGTTTGAGACCTCTCAGTTACCCTCAACCTGCTTTACCCCATTTGCAGAGATGGTTTTACCAGGGTATAGCTACTATGTATGCTACAGCTTCTTGGAACCACAGGTGAGAGTTGGATGAGTGGTGGACATGAAACGTGGATGAGCAGCCCTGAAAAGGGCTTGGCAAATCCTCATACCAGAGGTGCTAGTCCCTCCTGAATACTCCATGCACCGCTATAAAGATCCCTCCAAGATATTGGAGGCCTTTTCCTGGTTCTTTTGATGTCTGCAGAACTGATCATCTACGTGTATACAATAAAGGATAGTAGAATCATAGGCTTAAGAACTAGGGGAGGGGAGGGAAGATCATCTAGTCTAAACTCATTTTATAGAAATTCCTCTGGATTTCTCCATCATGCCCCAGAAAATTCTTCATCCTGGAAAACCACTTCAGCCCTGGAATTCATACCTTGAAAGTATCCTCAGCCCCTGTGTGTATTGGATGTCTATTCTCAGACCCCCCCATTTATATAGGGTGCCCAGTACAACCATCTTTTTTTTTGCTTTTTTTTTTTTTTGGTGAGGCAATTGGGGTTAAGTGACTTGCCCAGAGTCACACAGCTAGTAAGTGCCAAGTGTCTGAGGCTGAATTTGAACTCAGGTCCTCATGAGTCCAAGGCCGGAGCTCTATCCACTGCACCACCTAACTGCCCTCATCTCTTCATTTCTTACCAGGCTTCACCACCACCTCCCTCCACCATGCCCCTTCCCCATCAGGGTACCTTCCTCCCACCCTGCCCTCCATTCCTTTGCAGTTTCCTTTTATTTAGCCACTGGAGGGCAAAAACTGTGTTACTTTTTGTTTGGATCATACCCTCGGTTTAGCATAGTGGTTGGCACACAGTAAGCAACATAAATAGATGCTTGTAGACTGAGTGAATACATCTGGAAGAACTAAAGCCAAGACAAATTACTTTCTCAATATCACACAGAGAGTACATGACAGAGCTTGGATTTGAACTCAGGTCCTGTGACTGAACGTCTCTAATACTTGTCACATCATTGTTTTCCAATAATAACCACTCACACTGTTACAGTATTTGTTTTTTGCCTTAATTCCTATATTTGACCTTAGCTGAACTTTGTGGAACTTTTAAAAGTCCATGGCATTTTCAAAGAGCCACTTTTAGAACCAAAAGAAACATTCTTCAGCATTTAGTTGATAATTTTCCTCTTGCTTTGAAAACCTTGTTCATTCAGCTTTCTTTTCAAAATTAAACATCTAGTCTGTTCTGGCTGCTTTGCCTTCCTGAAGAAATTTAGCCTTCCAAGTGACAAATTTATGACCATATGAAAATAGAACCCTGGAAATATGAAATGTGGTATTTCTGTAAACTTTCAAATGACACATCATATGAACATCAGAGTTTGAATGTTCTGAAATAACACCACACAGATATATGTATAAGTATGTATATGTATATGCCATTGCAGATTGAAAAACACTTATCTAAACATTCAAGCAATTGTAGAAGTGGGCAGGGCATGAGGAAGAAGAGAGATGGGAAGGCATTGAAACTATTCAGGTACTTATGTCATTATATATTCTGTATACATATTGAAAAGAATGCCAACTGGTTTTTTCCTTCTATTACAGGTAATGGATGTTCCAGATGTGTATATATACATACACTCATATATGTATACACACAAGCTCATATATTTATATATATGTATACACACATTTGTGTGTGTGTATACACATGCATGCACACACACACACACACACACACATATCCATTTGATTTTGAAAGAATCATTTGGACATCTCTATCAAATGTTGGCTTTACATTCCAGTGTAGATAGTTACCTGAGTTCTCTGATTTGAGGAAGCATCAGATAGGAACTCCTGGGGTCATCATTTGAAGGTTATCCTACCACCATCATTATAGTGCAATTCTTTTGAATCATAAAGGCTCTTTAATATTCAAGAGTTCCCTACTGAAATACAAATCCCTCTGGAAGGGTCCATATCTCTTGCACACATCTTCTAACAATTTAGTTATCATTTATTAATTTGGAAGGGATTAGGAGGGATGAGCACAAGGGAAAGGTTAGGAAGGCCAGGATTCCTGAGGTGGAGGAATGTCAGGAAGGAAGACAGAAAAAAAATATGCTCCTAAGTGAAGGGGAAAGGACAATGGACTAACTAGGACCGTTTCACCATTGCCCGCAGGGCCCTCTGTGCTTTCAGGTAAAGAGATACCAGGACAGAAGCCCACCCACACATAAATATTGTAGGATATAGTGGATCCATTACACATAGAGGAAGGAAATTAGAGAGCATAGCTCAGCAAATCTGAGGAGAATATTCTGTCATCTATGGGATCACACCCTCTTTCACTTCATCAGTAGTCACATTTTGCAATTCAATTGAAAGAAAATTGCTGAAACATCTCTGTGCATGTGTGCAAGTAAGACAGCACCTGTCCTAAAGTGAGGAAGATGTTTTCCTTAGCATATAAATGCATACTGTTATGCCAGCTTTGCTTTTTACCTATTCTATTATAAAGAACTTCCAAACGATCTACTTCTTACCCATCATTACCTTTTCTAATCCATACTTGGCACCATTGCCTAAGTAATCTTCCTGATATGTAGGCTTACTTTATGTTACTCCCCTACTTAAAATTTTTTCATTGGTTCCCCATTGCCTATAGAAAAGAAATATAAACTTCTCTTCTTGGCATTCCAAGTCCTCCAAAATATGGGTCCAGGCTATTTTTTCAGCCATTTCTTTTCTCACCTCTTGCATTTTAGACTCATGGCAAACTAGATTACTTGCTAATTTCAAGTCCTGTCCCCTCTTGCCTCAGTGAATGTAAGTCCACCATTCCCCAAGCCTAGAATGTCTCCTTGCTATCAATACCCTCCCAACCATCCATGTATTATTTTCTATAGAATATAATTTAAAATCTTTATTTTACTTTACATTTAACTGTCTACCAGTTGTTGCCATAATGAGCACACCTGTACCCCAAAATTGATCCACTAAACTTTACCCAACCCAGTTATAATAGAAAAGCAGAAGAAAGTTCTTGGTGAAAGAAATACTGAAATTATATCACCAACAAATGTTAAATCAATCAACAAACATTTTATTTTTTTTATTTTTTTGAAGTGTTTTTTTGGCAATTGAGGTTAAGTGACTTGCCCAGCGTCATGCAGCTAGTAAGTGTCAAGTGTTTGGTCTGAGGCTGGATTTGAACTCAGGTCCTCCTGACTCCAGGACCCAGGTTCTATCCATTGTGCCACCTAGCTGCCCCTATCAACAAACATTTTAAGGTCCTATTCATTCCAAGCACTTTGTTAGAATGGTCCCTATCCTCAAAAAGCTTATGCTATATTGGAGGAATGCATATGTATATGTATATATACATGTATGTATATGTATATATACATGTATGTATATGTATATATGTATGTATATGTATATATACATGTATGTATATATACACATATATGTGTATGTGTATGTATATATATGTATATATATATACACACATATATAGTTGATAAGTTGATTAGAACAAAGTCATTAAAACCCAGAGAAGATACAATATCCAGGAGAACATGTTGATAAAAAGTACCAATGCTTTGGATAGGTCAAGAAGAATGTGATTTGAAAAAAGGCCATTGGATTTAACAATTAAAACATCACTGGTGACTTTGGAAAGAGCCATTTCATTTGAATGGTAAAACTATTCAAAACCAGATTGCAAGGAACTGAGAAATAAGTGAGAGAAGAAGTAGAAGCAATAAATGTAGATAGCTTGGCAAGAGCATTAGACACCATGATGTACAACAGTTGGTTGTAGGATTGGGCATGTTAAGTCTGAAAAAGACCTATTAGGGATATGTTAGTTATCTCTGGGCATTTGAAGGATTATGGATAAGACATTTGACTTATTCTGCTCGTCCCCACAAGGCAGAACTAGGAAAAATGAGTGAAAGTTGCTAAGAGGCAGATTTTAGCCCAATATTATAAAAAAAAAACCCTCCTAATTTTTTTTGTTGTTCAGTCATTCAGTTGTGATGACTCTTCTTGACCACTTTTGGGGTTTTCTTGGCAAAGATATTGGAGTGGTTTGCCGTTTCCTTCTCCGGTTCATTTTACAGATGAGGAAACCGAGGCAAACAGGTTAAGTGATTTTCCCAGGGTCACACAACTTCTAAGTATCTTAGGCTGGATTTAAACTCATGAAGATGAGTCTTCCTGATTTCAAGCCCAGTACTCTATCCACTTCACCACTTAGCTGCCCCTCCTTTATAATGAGAGTCATCCCCAATGGGCTATGGGCAATGGGCTATCTTTTGAGATAATGAACTATTTTTCATTAAAGGAAATAAAATGAAGGCTAGATAATCACTTGCTGGGGATATTGTAGAGAGGATTGTAATATATATCATACTAAAAGACCTCTGCTATGCTTTCCAAACTTTGATATCTTGTCTGTTATTTGGCATTTTGGTGGAAGTTAGTGTGTTCTTGTGCCGTGTGACAGCTGTAGGAATGTCACAGTGACACCACTTGCAAAATTTCTGCTGTGCACTTTTCTAGAACACAGTAATTCCTGAGCATATTTTAGCCCTGTTAAAGGGTGTATCAATTACTCAAAAATAGATAAGGTGCCACAGACATAATTAATGATCTGATGTTTTGAGGCCTTTTTGATTTACTTCTTAATAGAACATTTACCCATTAGAATTATTAGTCTTTATGCCTGGGCCCTTGCCCTGTAATCAGCCAATTAAATCTCTATTGGCATACAATCAGTGTCATAAATCCTCATGCTTGAAAAGTATTTCTGAATCTTGTACCAGATAAATAAATCTCTGATTATTTGTGGAACACTAATAGAGAAGAAATGAATCGTTATCCTTTTACTAAAAGTAGGTGGTAGGGAAGGAATAGAAGGTCTGCTTCATCCATAAATTTTAAACTATCAGAATTTATGCACTTTGACTGCATTCAAATCAATAAACATTTATGAAACACATATTATGTGCCCAGCACTGTGCTGAGTAATGGGGACACAAAGAAAGGCAAAAAGTCCCAAAACAAACAAACAATAGTCCCTGATCTCAAAGAATTCACAATATAATGGGAGAGACAACATGAAAGCCACTATGTACAAACAAGATATACACAGGACAAATTAGAAATAATCTCAGAAGGAAGGAACTAAGATTAAGGAGGACTGGAAAGGCCTTTTGCAGAGGGTAAGACTAGTTGAGGCTTGAAGGAAGTCAGAGAAGCCAGGAGGTAGAGAAGGAGTTCCAGAGATGGGAGACAGCCAATGAAAATGCCCAGAATCAGAAGATAAAGTGTCATGTGTGAAGCAATGTAAGGAGGCCAACATCACTGAATTTCAGAGCACATGGTGAGGAGTAAGATATGATGAGACTGGAAAGGTGAGAAGAAGCCAGGTTAATGCAAGCAGAGGATTTTATAGTTGATCCTGGATGTAAAAAAAGGAAGTCATTAAAGTCTATTGAATGGGGTGTCTTATCCAGCCTCAGATAATCTTTAGGAAGATTAATTTAACAGCTTAGTAGGGTATGAGGAGAAACTTCTGACAGGGAAAACAACTGAGGCTTGCACTAGGATGGTGGCATTGGCAGAGGAAAGGCTTTGGTGAATTAGGGTGGTGATGCTCCAAAGCCTAGCTTGTATTTGTATGCCTTGGCCCACAGGACCATAGTGTATGCATTTGTAAGGATCCTTATATATGGTTTAACATTTTGTAGAGGGAATTTTTGGTGGGTAGGTAGGTATGCATGTAGGTACTAGATGGCCTCTTCCAAGATTAAGATTCTGTGATCTAGACTGAGTCCTTTATCTAACAGGCAGGAACACAAACATCCTAGGATGTTAAATAGCTTGCCAAAGGTTGTTGGATTATGATACACTGAATACTTCTTATAGGAAAGACGAAAGAAAAGTGAAACAAAAATCTTACGGGACATTTAGAGCTGTTCTTATATGGAGGTGAAGTTAGATTGTAAGCAGAAGAATCCTGAGTGGCTAAGAAAACAATGGGCAACAGCATGATGTAGCAGGACACCAATTGGCTTTGGCCCCAGAGAATCGGGGTTAGAATCCTGGCCCTGCTATTATTTTTTTCTTTTTTTAGGCAATTGGGGTTAAGTGACTTGCCCAGCATCACACAGCTAGTAAGTGTCAAGTGTTGGGTCTGAGGCCAGATTTGAGCTCAGGTCCTCTTGACTTCCGGGCTGGTGCCCTATCCACTGTGCCACCTAGGTGCCCCTTGGCCCTGCTATTATTAATGTGACCTTGGACCTTCAATCTTCTATTGGCTTCATGTTCACTGTTGTTTGTCCTTCATTTCAAAGAGGACCAATGACATTACTGGTGATGTCAACTTGTGCATGAATTGGATATAAGTGAAGCAGAGTTGCATGAAGTTGTTGGTCAGCCTCATTCTCTCTTCTAGAGTCATCAGAGTCTAGTGGCAGGACAAAAGTCAAGATGACTGGTGATGGCCCAGGATGCAGTGGGTGACTGGCATTTTTGATGTCTTACCAAGCTCTAAGCACACCACATTGATCCTATCTGCCCACTCCACCAGGGGAAGTCTTCACATGCTTGAGGTAGATATCCTCCTAACTCACCAATGGGTTTGAGGGCTTCTAGTTACCCTCACTACTTGTTCAATGATGTCAACTGGTCATTCTTCTCTGGATCCTGGACATTGCTAATTAGAGACAGGATTGTCTCTATAATTGCAATACCCAACAGGCAAACATAGGATTTAGAGCTGACAGGTACCTTAGGCCACACTTATCATTTTACAAACAAGACCTGGAGAAGGGGCAGAGTTTACATCAGGTTATCTAACTACTAGACAGGATTTGAACCGAAGTCCTCTGACTCAGAATCCAGTGCTCATGTGATGATCTGATACTACTTCTCTCAAATACTTCATAGGTAATTAGGCATTTTGTGGGGAAAGAAGGGGAAATTTTTAAATGGATAAAGTAATTTAATATATTTCCATTAGTATAATTATTTCATATCTATCATAGTACATTACTTCCTTCTTTTTTTTTAGTATGCACTCATACATTCTCTCTTCTCTTTTTGTACACATTTTTCAAAGATGTAAGATTGTTGATGAGTTTCCTGTATTCTGCCCTGATCAGACAAAGTCTAGAGTATTTGGTGCAGTTCTGCATGCCACCCATTAGGAAGGACGTCGAAAAGCTGGAGAACATCCAGACAAGAGCACCTGTTGTTATGAAGGACTTTGAAATCACATCACGTGAAGACTATTTGAAGGAACATTCAGTCTAGAGAGGAAAAGACTCAGGGTGGGAGGGGATCATATTCATGTTTAAGGGTTTGAAGGATGCCATTTGGAATACTTATTTTGTTCGGTCCTAGGAGGCAGAATCAAGAGATATGGGTAGAAGTTTTAAAGAGGTAGATTTAAATCCAATGTCAGGACAAACTTCTAGAGCTTAGCAAGTATATGGCACATAGTAGGCACTTAATAGATGCTTGATGACTTGACTTCCTAACAATTCAAGCAGTCCCAAAGTGGAATAGAGTGCTTTAGGAAATAGTAACTTTTCCATCACTGTTAGTCTTTGAGTAAAGGCTGGATGACCATGTGTGTGCTGTGATCAGAATTCTTTTTCAACTACAGAATGAACAAGATTGCCATTGATGCCCATGTCAATTCTGAGATTCTCTGATTCTGTGAAAAAGACCAGCAGCATCCTAAATGCAACATGTATTATTACTACTATTACTACTACTACTACTACTACTACTACTACTACTACTACTACTACTGCTACTACTGCTACTACTACTAGTACTACAACTACTACTACTACTACCTACTACTGCTACTATTACCACTATTACGACTACAAATGTAAAATAAAGTAGTGGTTTGGCTATTAAATAAATCTAGCTGTAAAAAGGCAATCGATCATTGAACAAACTAAAACTGCTTAATTATACCTTCTGGATGGTATCATAATAAGAGAGAACCAAAGATTTGCCTAAGATTTCCATCTCATGTCCTTGACTAAAGATCGTTCCTGCAAACCTAATAGGAAAGATCATGAATGCCTATACATGAGGATGAGTACATAGTCATGGATATGTACATGTTTGCTGAAGTTAAGCAGAGTTGGCACCTCAGCATCTGTCATAACTATTAAAATTCACTACACAAAATTTAAGAAGTAAAAAATAATAATCAATTTTATAAAGTAGTTCAGTAAAGGAGGCCCTGAACTAACAATGCTCTACAGTAAAATGCTATATTCCATGGAGGGACCAAGATAATTGTAAAGATATCTTCCTCCAATTATGGGATTTAAAGTGAGATTATATTAAATTTTTTTCTTCTCCTCTATCTGTTCCCAAATATCTATAATATTTTGCCACTTAAAATTGAAGAATCTTAGCTGTTTTGGTCAATTTTAATTCTATATTTACTATTTTTTCTCCAGCCTAGAACAGTAAGTTCTTAATTAAGGTCCATATTATAAATATGGACTAATGGATTTAATCTCTTTTCTTCCATTAAAAAAAACCCTCTGAATTTTTCTGCTTTGTAAATTCAGGGTACTCCAAATGTGCATGTGGAGGCCTGCAGAGTTGTGGGGAAAAAGTCTTTTCTTTTAAAGATGAACTTGAAAATGCTTTAGGATGGTCACACCTTCCTCTTACACTTTTGTCCCATCTGATGAGCAGTGAAGCTCACATTAGGCCAAATCTCCATCTTTACTAAGTTAATCACTCCAGGCCATCCCAGGAAAGCAAGTAATTCAGCAGTGACACTGTGGATACAGATGGCCCCCTTAGTTAGCTTTGAAAGTGCCGAGTGAATGTCTGGCATTGCTGCAGCAGCAGGCCAGGCTTGACAAAAGCCTGGGTGCATACAGATGCCTGGCCACTTGTATTAAATCCTCTTTCTGTCATTTGCAGCTCTTGTCATTTATTATTCAACTCAGTACTGTATTGCGGCCTCAATTTGCAGGGTATATGACACACATAGTAAATTGGTATGTATTATCTCAGTTCATTTGCTAGGGGACAGGTGTTCACATCACAAGAACCCACAGCCCAATCCACAGTAATTGGTGCCTTGGCTAGCAGTCTGAGCCTAGAGGGCAAGGTCTAGAAGTGCATGAAGAATGAACTAATAATAATTTCCACATGCAGCATAGTGCATTTTACTGGAGGCTCTCAAAGCACATTTTAGGCATTCATTCATCCTCACCGTACAACTGCCTGCACTTGGTCTAACTCCAGTTCTATACAGAACAAAACAAAGGCACATAGTAGCTAATTCAAGATCGCAGGGTGAAACAATGGAAGAACTGAGAGGAAAATCTCAAGGGACTTGAACCCTAGTGCCCCCTGGAGACACTTGCCCCTTCCCTTCTCTCATTATTTAATTTCTTAACTGGAATTTGGTTGAGGAAGCCAGGCTGGGTGAGTTCAGTGCCATAGTGTATATAGTACTGTATTGAGTATAGAACAAAAAAATTCCATAAGTGATACATAGAGACAGGGACAACATAAGGATAGATAACAAGGAAAACAAGTACTCAGGGTATGAATTATAAACTAATAAATGTTACTCAATGCAGAAGTGTAGTAGGTAAACTGAGACGACTAAATGTGAAATGAAAAAATTCTGGGGTCTAGTTTTGACTTGTGCCCTGTGTGTGTTTATATGTATGTATGTGTTTAGAGTGTCCCAGATAGTCATGTTCACATATGAAATTCACTAAAAATGCAAAATTTAAAAACCCTTTCCTTGAAGATATTCTTAATGAGAGGAAAGAAAATGGAACTCTTGTCCTGGAGCTCAGGTGAAAAGACATAATTAAAATAATGCTTTGGAAAAAAAACAAAACAAAACACCCTACCTCCTAGATGTCATTCAGGTTTTACATAGTAGCAAATAGTTATCTATTTAAAAGTTTACATACTCAATTAACTCTGGCCCCTATTTATACTTAAGAAAGCCTCTCTAAAGAAATTCCAAATAAGTTGGATAAATAGAGAAAAGATAGCATGATTTTTTTTTTGTCTTTCTCTTCTATTCAGAACTATAACCACAGCAGGGTGACTGGGTCTTTGCCCCAGGTCCTGACATGGTAGAGGTGGTATACTTCCACCTTGCCAAGACAGATAAATAAATCAAACAACTTATTCTTTAATAGGTGAAGACAAGATATAAAAGGAAGTTGAAAAGACAGTAAGGAAGGTACTTGTGAGGGGAGGTCAAGAAGTAGTCCAGGGAGTCATGAGCTAATCTGGGCTTGAAGTGAGCATGGTTGGCATGAGTACTTCATAAAATAGAAGTTCCTTGGATGAACTCAGTATTCAGAGGAAAAGGCTGTACATGTGGAAGCTTTACCAGTGGGAGACGGCTGCTGGAGCAAAGGTTGAGAAATAGACTCAAGAGTCATGGGCTGAGCTAGGTTTAGAGTAGACTGTCAAAAACCGGAAATTGCTGGTTCCACTCCTTGTGTTCCACTGACCCATGTACCTGTAAAGATTTGGGGGAGTGAGGCCTCTGGAAAGGAAGTGGGGTCATGGGGCAGCTAGTGGAGAAAAAGGGAAGAGAAAGAGACAGGTCACTCCGTGTCTCAGAGCAAATTTCCATCTCCAGAGGCAGATTGGCTTCTGCATGTATTGCCTGCTTTCGCTCCACCCAGCACCCTACTTATACATTACTTCTCCTGCCTCGAGGTTATTCTCTCAGCCACTGCTATGACCTGCCCCCCCAACTGTTTTTGTCCCAGGTAAAATAGTTCCAAATTATGTCTCAATTGATATTCACATGGGATATGCAAAATAGAAATGTGAGGGGACTGGATTTAATTTTGATTTTAACCAGAAAATATGAGGTTTGTCAGCATTTTGAGCAATGGGGAAATGATCGTTCTTCATTAAACCTATTTACTTCAAACCTAATTACTTCAATAGATCTATGATCTCATTGATATGAGTACTTTCTTCAGTGGCCCTGATCTCAACCCATCCATCTGATTTGACTTTTGTCAATGTCTTTCTATAAAGTCTCCATCAAAAGTCCACCCAACATCCTGAATACCTTCTCCCAAATCTGTTGACATTACTTGTATATTGTTAAGGGATGTTAAGGGGTCTCCCAAACCTGTCTTTTTGAGTTGCCATATTTTCTAGAAACACTGGATCTAGAGTATGCAGAAGGCCCTACATGTGTCAAGGATGGACTCCCCTCCCCACAGATGACATGATTTGTTGTTTGCATCCCAAACTGGACTCCCAGTATGTCCTTGGGTGTCAAAACAGATGCTAGTCAGTCTGCACTAGGCTGGGAAACTGCTTGTGCAGCTAGCAGATAAGCAGACCATCCTATCTTCATGGTCTAGCAATTCCTACAGGAAAAGAGTGTGACTTTTGCCATCACCTTGCTCCTCCCCTTTTTCTATCTTTACTACACCTTTCTCCCTCTCATGCCACACCCCTTTAGGTGGAGATTTGTGTTTTCTCCTCCTCCCTTTGTCCTACTGTCATAAATACGCAAACTTCTATATGGCTTGTGAACTCTTCGGGTTCCACATGCATGTTCATTTCTAGTTTTCATGTAAGTTTTGTGAAGTTGTGATTACCTGTTGACAATACTAATACAGTACATGGATTGTCCATTTGTTATCTCTCTCTCTCCCTCTCTCTCTCTCTCTCTCTCTCTCTCTCACACACACACACACACACACACACACACACACACACACACACAAAATAATAGCATTTATATGACCATCCTCCTCATTTTTCCTGCATACATCTCTTTGATGACATCTTTTTTTTTCTGTTTTGTTTTGTTTTTTGAATGAAATATTTGCATTGTAGTGTATTTATGCCCACCACAATTTTTGGGTGATCCATTGTTATGAAGGATCACAGCACTAGAATACAACCCCTGTTCCAAAAATTATATTTCTTTTGAGCAGGAAGCCCTTGAAATGATTGGAGATATCTTGGGCTACAACAAAACCTATAGGCTTCACCTAAACAAAAATATGCAGTTATCTAAAATCTATCACTTAGAGGTCAGAGTCCTATGACTGATTTTGTCATAGTGCAAGATATCTCCAATCATTCAAGGGCTCCCTGAAATTCTCAAAAGAAATTTAATTTAAATTCACTTTGATTTTTTTTTTTAAAGAGCAGATATAAGAAATGATGAGCTCGCAAATGTCAGAAAGACCTGGAAAGACTTACATGAACTGATGTTGAGTGAAGTGAGTAGAGACTGGAGAACAATATACACAATAACAGCAATGTTGTGTGATGATCAATTGTGAGTGATTTAGCCCTTCTCAGCAATACAATGATCAAGACAATTCCAAAAGATTCATGATGGAAAATGCAGTCCACATCCAGAGAAAGAACTATGGATTCTGAATGCAGATTAAAGCATACTATTTTCATTTTTTTTGTTTCTCTGTCTCATGGTTTTTCCCTATTGTTCTGATTCTTCTTCCACAATATTACTAATGTAGAAATATGTTTAACATGATTGCACATGTATAACCTATATCAGATTGCTTGCTGTCTTAGAGAAGGGGGAGTGGAGAGGTGAGAGGAGGGAGGGAGAAAAATTAGAAAAAAGAAGGAGCAGAAACCCACATGGATTTTGATGTGTTATCAAACCCTCCAAGATGTACCAAAAATATACCAAAATATACCAAAAATATACCAAAAATACAGATGTAGCACAATGAATCATGCTCCTTGACTCTAGCATTAGAAAGAGGTAGTAGGATCAATATACTGACCCCTCTTACAGTTCAGGTTATGCTATAATCTTAAAAGGTGTTGAGGCATTCCTTAAGACCTAGTTGGTTCAGGGAAATAAGGACTGAGACAATTGGTGCCATTTCCTAATTGCCTAATTGCCACAGGGAGCTGGAGGGGCTCTTAGATCCTTGGCTAGTGAATCAATGGGAGTTTTACCCAACTGGAACAACTCAAGGGGTTCTCAATGCCTGTACTTGAATATTCTCCTGCCACAACTAATAAATCTCCTTTTTATTAACTGTTGAATGACCTAAAAGTATTTTCTTCTGTTCCATTATGAAACCTAAACTACCAGGAGACCGGCTTGAGTCAGGGTCAAACTAGAACAAAAGGTGTTCTCCCATTTAGGTCATATAGGAATTTTAGGAGGTGGAATATAATTGCAAATCCCAACAATGACAAGGTATTGCAGCTACAAAGCTCTTGGAGGCTATGGACCAAGACTAAAGCAGCACAGTCCTGGGCACATAGTAGGCTCTCAAAAAAAATTGTCAAATGAATGAATGATGGCAGTAGGGTGATAGAATGATGGATTTAGTGTTAGGAAAACATGAGATTGAATCCTGCCCTCAGACACTTACAACTGTGTGATCCTGAGCAAATCACATAACTTTTCTCAGCCTCAGTTTCCCTATCGGTAAAATGGTTATAACAATAGCATCTACCTCACAGGGTTATTGTGAGGGCCAAATGAGACAATGTATGTAAAATTCTTTGCAAACCTTAAGTGATGTATAAATGCTAGCAGTAGTCTTAGTCATAGTGATAGTAGTAATAGTAGTAGCAGTAGTAGTAGTAGTAGTGGTGGTGGTGGTGGCAGTCGCCCTAGTAGTAGTAGTAGTAAATGAATGTGCAATCACTGTCTGAGGAGACTGAGCTTTAATTTGTTCTCTGCATGAGTTTTATGTGCTGAAAAAAACTAAGCAGTCCTAAACCAACCACCCCATTTTTTACCCAAACTGATGGTATTTCTAATAATAATAGTTAATATATGTAGAATTTTAAAGTTTCCAAAGTGCATTTCTTAAAACAACTCTGTATCATACATGGAAGGAAAAAAAATTCTGGCAGGGTAAGCAGAGCAGAATTTATTTTTCTATCATAAAATCACAGATGTTCAGAGTTGGAATACATCTCAGTGACCTTTTAGTCCAATCGGCAACTTCAAAGTTTCAGCAAATATTTACTAAGCTCCTATTATGTGCAAGGTCCTGAGGATACACAGACAAAAACAAAACAATCCCTGCCCTCATAGAGTTTGCATTCTACTGGGGTAATATGGTATGCATGCAGATAAGTAAAATCAAAGTAATACAAAGAAATTTCAAAAAGGAAGGGCCACTAACAACTTAAGTGGGATGGATTCAGGAAAGATCCTATATAAGAGATGACACCTGAATTTTGCTTGGAAGGAAACTACAGATTCTGTGAAGCAGAACTGAAAAGAATCCTATCTACAGCCTCCCAGCTTTTTAGCTTTGCTTTAAGACTTCTAAGGAGAGTGAATCCATTATCTCTCAGAGCAGCTCAGCTTATTTTTGGTAGTCCTAATTAGGAATTTCCCCCCTACAATATGCCTAAATCTACTCAACTAAAAGAGATATTTTTCCTAGACATGTACTCCCTCGGGGCCAACTAGGACAAACTTCATATCTCTTCCATTTGACAATCTTGAAGGAATTCAAAACAGTCATTATTAAGCTACTAGTTTTCAGGATGGTCTCAAGGCCCTTTGTATAACATCAACTTGAGGATTTTTGTCTTCCTGGCTATTTTCCTCTGGATACTATTAAGTTTATATTAATGTCATTACCAAATTATGGCACCCAGGGTTGAACATATAAACTACTGATGTTGTCTTGACCTCTCTAGTTCTGGAAATTATGATTCTTTTAGTGCAATATAAGGTCACATTGGCTTATTTTGACTGCCATATATTACACTGTTGACTTCAATTTGAACTTACAAGCTACTAAAACTTCCACATACCTTTTTTTTTTCCCAGAGCAATTTCAATTTAATCATGTCTCCATGTCTTGTACTGGTGAAACTGATTTTTAGAATTCTAATGTGAATCATGATATTTATCAATCTAGATACCACAGAGAGTAGCTACTAAGTAGGAAGAAGAGTAGCAATAAGAGTGCCCTAAAATTCACAGAAAATGAAATTCTAGAATCAGCAACAAAACCCATCCCTTATATGTTCATATTCAAATGTACAAAGTATGACTGTCAAGCAAGACAAATATCAATAAGGCAAATTCAAAATCATAGGTATCTCTGAAACTTGGTGTGATGGGGCCCATGACTAGTCTGCGACTCTGGAAAGTTATATCGTCATAAAAGAAGAAGAAGAAGAAGAAGAAGAAGAAGAAGAAGAAGAAGAAGAA